>NC_134800.1:57237557-57345057 GCF_046742065.1 Oratosquilla oratoria
AATAAGACTTTTTACTTCCGCGATCGTTTTTCTTCTCATATTTGGGGATTATCGGGTACTGGTCCTGAAAGATGGATGGTAGAGAGAATCGCCTGAAAGCCCCAAGGTTATCTCTCAACTTCAATTATATAGATCCCTTCTTGCATGACGTAAGCTATTGTAAACAAGATGCGTACGTATACTGTGAGGTAATAGGCGAAGCGAGAGCAACAAGAGACACTGCATGAAAATGGAAACTTTCATTTAACTGAAAGAGCTCGAAGATGCTGATAAACAAAATTATATATAAAAATTACTCTGAAACAGAGAGAAACTTCCTGACCCCTTCTTTTTCTGTGAGGATGAATGGGTGAACGATATTTCAAAACTATTGGGCCTAACATGAGAGATGTCACCGAATACCTTGACATGCCAAGTGTTTTCATAGAGGGCTATGAAAGCGTACAAGTCCTTAGACTTATCACTTCTTTGTTGCCGGTCATGTGCAGGATTGTCATTATCACCCAATCACTAACATCAGCCACATTTGTTATATCAAATCAAAAGTTGAGTTATGCGTTAAAGTACTCTGTCATTTAGACCATGCTTCTATTTACATATTTTTGATACACGTTTTGAAGATAAGTCATGCTCAACTGCAGATATGAATATTCACCTACTTAAATTAAATCTTCATTGCTTTTGAATTTTTAATAACTAGCAAAAATATGACTAATGATATACTGATATATATATATATATATATATATATATATATATATATATATATATATATATATATATATATATATATATATGCACATGCATACATACACACACACACACACACACGGATTGGAAGACAGGTTTCATTACTCCCATCCCCAAATCTTCCAATCTCCACTCCTTTAGTGATTTGACCCATTAGTATCACTCCCATTCCTAGTCTTATTTGTGAGGATTTTGTCTTCGATTGGGCATACTCCAAAGTCAGCAAGTTCATTGATTCCAACAGTTTGGTAACGTGTGTTGAGTGTTGTTTTGAATGTAACAACTCAACATTTGTTGGTGAGCAATAAAGAGAGATAAGTTCCTTATCACTGGTTTATTGGATCACTGGGTACACACCGCTTCCACGATAACAACTGACTTACGCGCGTCCCTTCACTGGGCATACTAATTTCTACGGTTACCATTTGCTCAATTAGTTTCATTTATTCCCTTCCACACAGGAAACAACGGACACTCAAAATGATAAGTTAGTATAGAATACTTTACAAGGATAACCTATTTCACATTCATTTCACTTTCACATTACAATAATTGATATGATAATTAAATAAGTAGACAGGAAATGATAATATACGCCTTCTTCACGGAAACTACGAGAACAAATTACACACGCATACGAACACACACACTTCCAATTACGCATCACTTTTGAAATTCCTAAATGAATACATAATTTGCTATAACTACCATATATATATATATATATATATATATATATATATATATATATATATATATATATATATATGTATATACATATATATGTATATATATACATATATATATATATATATATATATATATATTACAAAGGATTACAAAGGCGGAGCATGCCGACAGGAGACCTTTTGATCCATATCTAGGTCGGATGCAAAAAAAAAAAAAAAAAAAAAAATTAGTAATAAAATAATAAATAAAAACTATAATAATGTAAATAACAAATAAAATACATAAATAAATGCATAGGTATAGTTAAAATGATAAACAAACAGGTAAATAGTAAATAATAAATTAACATATAACTAATGATAAATGAAAATCAGACAGACAAATGATAACAAAACAAAAACAAATAATATAACATAAATTATAATCATTACAGCATCTTACTTAAGTATTTATCCAAATGATTCTTAAAGCTTTGAACTGAACCATATTGCACTACCTGTGCAGGAAGTTTATTCCATTCATTAACTACACGGTTGGCAAAGTTGTTTCTACCTACTTCCAAATTGAATCTATTTCCGGACAGTTTGAGACCATTGTTTCTTGTCTGATTCTCATTCAATGTGAAAAATTTGTCACTTTTGATGTTGTCAATTCCCTTTAAAATCTTAAAGACCTGTATCAAGTCACCTCTGAGTCTACGCTTTTTTAGGGAAAACAGATTCATGTGTTTTAGTCGATTTTCGTATGATTTATTTTTGATATTTGGAATCAGTTTTGTGACTCGCCGTTGTACTTTTTCCAGTCTGTCAATGTCTTTAATGAGATTCGGTGACCATACGGAAACAGCATATTCCAAATGTGGACGAACTAACGATTTATATAGCTTGTTAATGAGTGATGGACTTTTGAAATCAAAAGATCGCGCAATCAGTCCCAGAATCTTATTTGCTTTCTCAGAGGCTGAAATACATTGCTTGGATGATTTGAGGTCGTTACTGATAATTACGCCGAGATCTTTTTCACTATCCACTTTTGTTAACGAATTTCCAAATAACTTGTAATCGTACTTACTGTTATTTTTACCTATGTGCATTACCTTGCATTTACTTGTGTTAAATTTCATTAGCCACTTTTCAGACCATTGCTGTAATTGATCTAAATCTTCTTGAATATCTAATTGGTTTGAGTGATCATTTGCCACTCCACACAGTTTTGTATCATCAGCAAATTTGGAAACAGTAGATTTAGTCCATGGTCTATATCATTTATATATACTATGAATAGAAGTGGCCCAAGAACGGAACCCTGAGGAACTCCACTTGCAACACTTTTCCATCCAGAAGTTTTTCCATTTAAAACAACTCTCTGTTTTCGACCATTCAACCAATTACTAGTCCAACCTAATAGGCTACAACTTATTCCATGCAAAGCTAGTTTAGTAAGTAGTCTTTCGTGTGGGACGGTATCGAAAGCTTTTGCAAAGTCTAGATATATTAAATCTATATTGTTTCTTTTGTCATAATTCGAGATAACTGTGTTGTAGAATTCGAGTAAGTTAGTCACGCAAGAACGTTTCCGTCTGAAACCATGCTGGCTATCATTTATCAAACGATTACTTTCTAAATGATGTTCGATAGCATCTCTGATGATAGTTTCCATTATTTTTCCTACGATTGAAGTCAAACTTATAGGCCTATAGTTATTTGGTTTCTTTTTGTCACCTTTTTTGAATATGGGAGTAACGTTAGCTAGCTTCCATTCTCTTGGGACATCTCCGGATATGATGGATTTCTTGAAAATAATTTATAATGGAATAACAATCTCATTTTTCATTTCCTTTAAGATTCTTGGATGCCAACCGTCAGGCCCTGGTGTTTTATTAACTTTGAGTTTGTCTATACACCTTTTAATTTTTTCTTTTGTTATATCTACCGTAGTGAGTAAGTTTAACCCAGACTTTTCACAGGTTTCAGTTTGGAATTCACTTTGAGGTGTTTCGTTTACGAATACCGAGCTAAAATAATTGTTTAAGATATTACACATTCCTTCATTTGAATATGTATATATATATGATACGTGAAAACATCCTCCACCACTCACTATCTTATTAGTTTCCTTGACTTTATCTACAGAAATATCGAGCAGCGCAAGACTTCACTTGCAGTTAGGTTCATTGACCTTGTTGATAACACCACTATAATCACCAAAGCCATCCACCTTGGCTTTCCTGCCTCCTTAGTAGCTTGACTTCCTGACGGACCGATGTCAAGCTGTCAGATATCAGGAACACGTTTCTGCAGTCCAGCACTTGTCCTGTGGGGTGCCACAGGGAAAAAGAATGGGGTTATTGTGTTTCCTAATACTCATCAACGATGCCCTGGGAGGCACACCGCACAGATGGAAATATGTTGGTGACTGCACGGTGGGGATCCCTGTGCCCAACATTGACCTGGACTACAACCCGCTACAGGACACGGTGGACAGGCTACACACATGGACAGTGCACTACAGTCACCATCAACCACAAAAAAACTGTGATAATGCACTTCCACACCTCCAATGGCGTTCTCCCCCCTCCCCTGCTGCTAATTGACGGCCAACCCCTACAGGTGGTCTAATCAACCAAGCTGCTGGAGATCACCATCGACAACAAGTTGACTTGGAAGGAGAACACCGCTAACACCGTCAGGCCAGCCTCCTACAAGCTGTATATGCTGTGTCGCCTGATATCAGTAGGGGCACATGCTGAAGATCTCAAAACCATCTACCCTTCCTTCATTTTGCTCAAGTTGATGTGTGCGTCACCTTCCTGGGCCTCCTCATTTACTGTCACACAGTAGCGACAGCTGGAGACAGTGCAGAAACGAGCCTGTTGGACAATTCTTGGCAACGAGTACACCACCTATCGGCACGCTCTCACCACACTTGGACTTCCAACCCTTGCTGACCATTACCTTCTGACTCTGAGGTCATTTGCGGTCACCCTAGTGAAACATCCTCGGCACCGGGACTTACTCCACCCCACCCCCCCAGCACCACCACCACGGCGCAAAATGCATCACCACATTACCATCAAGCCGATCAGAGCACGCACCGACCGGTATAAGAAGAGCTTCATATCGACATTTGAGGAGTTAATCAACAATAAATAAAAATGTTGTACAACACGGCTATTCCTTAGCTTACTGTTTTTATTAATGCTTGTAACAACATCTTTACAGTGTTATATTTTATATTTTTATGATTCGGTAGGCTGTATATTTTCAGCAGTAATGCTGCTATACCCAATAACCCGTACATTATTATTATTATTACACACACACACACACACACACACACACACACACACACACACACACACACACACACACACACACACACACACAAATATATATATATATATATATATATATATATAAAAAAAAAAATATATATATAATATATATATATATATATATATATATATATATATATATATATATATATATATATATATATATATATATATATATATATTGTAGTATAAAGTAGAGACAGATGAGTGGAAGGTGGTAACGGACCTATCCTTGTATTTGTCTGTTAATTAAATTGAGGGTCGAGTGTACCTTGTATATGCAAGACCTTGTATATGCACGACCTTGTATATGCACAGACTCAACATCTGGAAAAAGTCCTGTCTCATTTTAAAAAGATCCAACAATCATATGAAATTTATCAACAGACAGCAGTGTTTACGAGCTTCCGTGACAAATTATGATGTAGATATGGGAAATGGTAATGTCATTCATGATAATAAGATAGCAGGACCAGGAATGCATCCGAACATGCAGTCACGTGGGAACAATAGGCTACTGACTGTGGTGATAGAGATAACAGCAATTACAAACCTATCACCATTTATTTACCCAACTATTATCAATATGAACAATGAAGAGTTTAAAAAATTTGGCAAGAAAAGGTGTGAAAAATATAAGGATACATATGATCAAAATTCGTACGTCAACTTGTCAGATAATGCAACATCAAGTTGCATCATCAGTTTCGATGGAACATTGAGCTGGATGTATAACTGCATCACTGTGTCATCAAGTGGCAGGAATGCAAGACAGCAGATAATTGATTGATATCAGAATGCAATATAAGCAATATTTTCATTCAAAATAAAAAATGGTCATAGGACAAGGTCTTCCAGTATTCCCTTCAGATTGCGTGTATCTAATTCTTCCTTCTCCGCTTTTTTATCGGAATTTTCCTTTTTGACATACCATAAAAAGGCAACGAAAATTATTTGTACTAAACTTGCGGTTTGTATAACCAATAGCACAACAACTGAGTGGTATTTTTCCATATCAAAAGTGTAACACAAATCACAAAAGTTCCGTAGATTTTGTATGATCGCAATCACAATAAAAGATAACGCGCGCAGGTATCTAAATGTAAATATTCCATCCATCTTTTCACGAAAGGAAAACAATCAACCGACAATTGCTACCTTCCTTCTACTACTATAAATCGTTGACATATCCCATTCTACTGAAACATGGACCTCAGTCAGAAGTAGTAGAGGAGAGTAGCAGAAAGGCTTGTAAATCTATAAAAACGATCGACATTTTTTATTGAAATTAATCTCCAGCAATAAAATTCTTGTCCGTATGATTGTCGATAAGTCCCCCAAAGATATTAACTGCATAATCCCATTAACTGCATAATCCCATACGGGGATTATTTAGTGTTTATCTAAACAAAATTCTATCCAATGTTTTCATTGAAATTAAAGGGCTGATTATGAATTAATATTAACTCTTCAAACCAAGGGTTTATTTTTTAATCCATATAAATAAAATCTCCCCACGTCATCTAATCGGGAGAATAATTCGACGACATTACGTCATTTCTTAACCTACGAGTATCTGCCAGTACCACACTGTATAGGGTATTGACTTTTATGCAGTCCATATCTTATGAACTTCAGTGACATCCCTACTGTACTATCTTGAGTGTTTGAAGTGTTGTAGGGTAGGAGAATTATAGCACATCAAAATTGTATGGTGATAATATTAATTTCAGTTTTTTGTATTTGCAGATATTGGTACCTTCATTGAATGGAATAAACTTAAGAATCAAGAAGTGTATCAATAGTCCTTAGAATGGACAGTAAACCTACGTACCAGCCACGTAGCACTATTTTAGGATTTGTTAATAATCCCCACATCTATGGTTCAGTCTTCTAGAAGCTCCGGTTATTAATGATGAAATACTAATAACTTCTCCCACCAAAACAATCACCTTATTAGCACAGTCACTACCACCAGCATCACTATCGTCGCTTCCACCAACACTGAGCTCCCATTTGATGGCGTCGATCTGATGTAGTAACGCTTGAGAGATACGAAGTTTCTGACAAACAATCTTTAAACTCTGAGAGAAGATTTGACGTCACACTTAAATTGGTTTCACCACAATCATCGGATCACTGTTAGCCAAGATTGATCCTCTATTTTTCTCACGGAGTTATCAGCCATAAGCCTGAGCCTATGTAATGTACTTACTCATGCACCTTACCCTGTGTAATTCCTCGGTGAAATGACACTGCTCAACACGACGTTCCTCCAGAATATATGGCCCTCTTCGTTTGAACCCCGAAAGGTCACAAAATAATCAACCTTGTGATAATATGACTTAAGTAATAAATTCGGGTATAAAAAGCAAGATAAGATAGTCCTACCCTTAGTGTAAAAAAAGTGGGTACAAAAAATTATTCTCAGAGTGACCTCCAGATGCCTCTCCGACCTTCCTGCGTATCATGAGAGGAAACTATTCATCTTAGATACAAGGAAGACTGTTCTAGGGCTGACACGCTCTGATCTGCACGCACTAATCATACTTATAGGGAAATGTGAACAAGAACAGGGGGTTATCTATTGACAAAGAAACAAGATTCCGCCTTACACAACAACAGGACATAGGTCCGTCGATCATACTAGTACAGCTTTCGTATTTCCCCAACAAAATCTGAAATCAACTCATAGTACTCCTTTGGGGGGAAATAGTATGTACTCCCATTTTATTTTGGATCTTAACATAAAGAAAAACATTTGTGCATGCAGATTCCATGGATGAGAATTTAATAGCTAAGGCGCCCACCAAAGCTTGACCGACCCTCAACAAAACAAATTCTACTGTCTCTTAGTGGTTGATATCTGGTGCGACATTATATGATAATCAACAAGCCAACTGTAGAGAACATACGGCCTCCAAACGAGGTTTCCCTCTCCTTTTGCATTGACAATGATGACGGTACGAAACTTAATTCTGGATATCATCCCACCAAAATAAAACCACATAACCTGATCGAAAGTGAACGCACCGAACGCTGTAAAAATATTATGACACAAAGCATCATGTGTCTTTAAAGAATTTGAGATCATTTGTCATGAACATTTCATGTGTTGCATGAAACATATAAATGTAATTTCCCATGGTCTTTGTGACATTTTGCGTCTCTTAATTTCTGGCTGAATAGTGTTGACATGCGCGCCGGCCTCGTCCATAGTAAGGGGGTAGGAATAAGAACATAAGAACTTAAGAACATAAGAACCTAAGTAGCAAAAACGAGTAGAATGTTAACGAGAAATGTCTTCTGTTCTGCCACTTTCATATTGCATCATTGACCCGCTTTGATCAATCATGAACTTGACTTCCAGTTGATTGGGCTGATAATACTGCAAGATACGTATGATAGATTAGCTACATAGATTATAATTAGATATGATAAGTACATCAGAATTAATACACAAGACGGAGAAGACACCAAGTGGGAAAATTGAAGAAATAAAATGATAAATCTACAACTCAGCATTCCCTTAAGATGGTGGTCAACCAAACCTTGATGTCATTAATTGCGTCGAGTCCGATACTTTATACACTGTTTCTGTGTATATAAACAAAAATTATATGCCACTCTATCTAAATGGAAAAAAAAAGTAAATTTGTATTATTCGGTATATCAAGAATATTCTTCCCCACAACGGATTTCTGATCTCACTTCAAGACGATTTACTAAACGTGATAAAATACTGATTTTGATACAGCTTGGGTATGCGTATTTGCTGTATCCCACTCTCAAACCTAATTCTACAATTATCACCTCATTAAATTAACTGATGTCGAAATCACAGATGTCTCTATTAAAGCATCTAAATATAACGATATGGCTAGACTGGTTATAAAGAGCACGCGCATAGAGAAATGTAGCTACGAAATTAAAGTTGCCAGACAAGATAGATCGAACCCAAAGGGCTTCTTTCATCTCTACAGAACATAAAATAAGGAAGGGATAGGCTCAATTAAAAACGACGAAGATGTCATGATAGATTCGGAGGAAAAGATGAACGAGGCATTTAACAAGTGTTTTCTCACGGTGTTTACAAAGGAGAGGTTGCGACCCCATTTTCAGTGGGGATGAAGGAAATAGACTAACTAACATCAGCATTAGTAAGATAGAAGTAGTCAAATAGATTAATAGACTTAAAGATACAAAATCCCAGGGTTCAGACAAACTTTTTCCGAGTGCTTAAAAAAATGTAAATTTGAAATTTGAGAACATGGGAATACTCAATAAATCGGTGTGGTTTTGTGCCTATTGATTAGGGGCAGGCAAACGTTGTTCCTGATTTCAAAAAGGAAGATCAATCGTCTAAATGCAACTACAGGCCAATCCATTTGACATTAGTTATAGGTAAATTGCATGAATCAATAATAGCTAATAGAATGATATTGAAGAAATATCTCGTAAGTATATTGTCAAAACTGCACTGTGGGGTGTTTTGTTATTTAATTATTGAATTCTGTCTATCGTGGTGTTTGATTTTCTATTTCTGTAATTCATAGTACGTGTTTGTTTATATTAGCTGTTGGTTGATATAGATGTTTCTGATAGTTCTATGTGGATTGGGTAATTGGTTGTATATCAATTATTTTACATTTTATGAATGTAGATATTTTGTTGGATGTTATGTTGATTTAGAGGATTTGAAGTGAATTATTTGATCACTTTATGTCTTTGATATGTGGGTTATTTGTATGCACCTATTGGTTTCTGACATATTATTCATATTAAATGCGTTTACATTTTGAGTAGGTGTAAATATTTGTGGAAATACAGGGGGGGTACCTAACATTACTTGATGATGACTAACGAGTAGTGTTGATTAGGTAGCACTGGCTGGCACAGTGGGTAATTGGTAGTGGTGGGCAGCTACCGGTAAAGTTACCGGTTTTATCGGTAATAACCTTAACGGTAGCTTAACGGCAAAAATTCTGCTACCGTTAAGGTTCCGTTAACCGATAAGCTATACCATAACACTCGGAGAGCGGTAAGCACGTCTCTGCTTGGTGGTACTGAGTGACGGTACTGACTGTAGTGGTGGGCAGCTACCGATAGTTACGGGTTTTATCGGTAACAACCTTGACGGTAGCTTACCAGCAAAAATTCTGCTACCGTTAAGGCTCCGTTAACCGATAAGCTATACCATAACACTCAGAGAGCGGTAAGCACGTCTCGACTTGATGGTACTGACAATACTGACGGCCCACTGTACCGCTAATTTTACTGGTTAAACTTTTACCATTAAGCAAGTATGTACCGCTAAGGTCTCGGTAATTATTTTACCATTAAAACAGTTTTTTTTTTGGCATTTTTGTCAATTTCTCAATAGAATTAATGTTATTTCTGTGATCAGCATACGAAATTATATTAATTGTGAAAGTTTCATCGAAAAATTCCGCGTGTCGCCAAATGAAGACTCATATATGTATATATATATATATATATATGTGTGTATATATATATATATATATATATGTGTGTATATATATATATATATGCTAGTGATGAAAATGCCAATATGCTTCTGTTTCTAAATAAGAATATGAACTAATTTGTATGAAAAGATAATTGAGGAAATAAATAAAAAATGTGCTAACAATGAAATCTAATATATCCTTGAGTATTCACCTTGGTCTTTGGATCACGTGCTGGGCTAATTTGTATGAAATAAGTATTAAAACAAGGGAATATTAAAAGCAGTTTTTAGGAAAACATCTATTACAAATTAGTCAGTTTAGGTTAGTTTTTAAGAAAACATTTATTACAATCTAGTCAAAGCTTTATATGTGTATGTGTGTGTATTAACAAAACTCCCACTCCCACATGCACCCTCCAAACATAGACCCATGCATGCAGAGGCGGACAAAAGTTTATACACCACACCCACCCTCAGACACCCTCCTTTCACTCACTTGCTCGGTAGATAGCATACTAAAGTAGCACCAATTAAAGTATGACTTTTTCCCTTTACAATGACATAACAATCAAAATAATATGTAAAATAGAACCAGACATATAGCTTATTAAAGGACGAAAACATTGATTTTTCAGGAGAGACAGTTAAACTGGGAGGCTGGATACTGTAGATAGGCGGCATGCTTCTACCTCTAACTTTGATAACGCACTGATATCTAAAAAATTCAAAATCATGTGTTTACTGTTGAGAATCATAGCTTGCTTCCGATTGGTGGGAGGAGTTGCCAGATATCTCCATAAACACAATATCGTAAACAAAATAGAACTGGCTATCGAAAGTTTTACTTTATTTCAATATACAGAATATGCAATGGGGTTGTGACTACACACCATAGTAGGATGACATTTGTTTAAAGATTTAAGTCATATAGGCGACTACTACCTCACGAGTCTTTTACCGGTAAAATCCCGGTAATTCCGGTAACGGCATTGTTGTTTACCGGTAATTCCGGTACTGAGATTAGCGGTATTTGCCCAGCACTAGTAATTGGAGACTGACGTAAACTGAAGGTGTTGATTCCTAGTTGATGTTGAACAATGCTTGGGTTTGCAATTTTCGAGTGGCACTCGAGCCAAGGGTGGCGGTGGGTGAAGGGTGTGGTTGGTAGGTTGAGGTGGGTAGAGTTGAGTCGACGGGGGTGGGCTTGCTCGACCAGAGGGGCGAGCGAGTAGCTCAGCTGATGCGAAGTTCCTGGTCGTGGGTGGAAGAGAGCGGGTAGGTTAGGCGGTTCCGAGCCCAGCCGTCGCGAAGTTCCTGGTCTGGTTGGTCATGAAGGGGGTGGAGGTAGTAATTAGGTTAAGCGGGTCCGTGCTTAACCGATGCGAAGTTCCTGGTCTGGCTGTTCATGAAGGGGGTGGAGGCGGGTGGAATGCAGTTTCTCGTCCGGCTCCTGAATTTAAAAGGGGAGATTAGTAGGAGTCTATGGTTTATACTCACGATGACTGGTGACATTAATTGGGGACAGCGGATGTGGAGATGCCTCTTAGACGAGTCTTATCGGTCTGGGTCCAATGCGTCCTGACTGTAGTCGTTGAGGATACTGGGTCGACTTTCAAGTCGGTGTGCTGGATCTCTACAGCTGATTGGAGTCATCTGGTCTCTGAAGAAATAGAGGTCAGTACTATTGCTTACCGAGAGGGTCGCTGTGTAGATTTCGCCTCGGGGGAGAGTGGTTGGAGAGAGGTGATGTATAGATGGTCTCTCGCTGGGAGGTGCTCGGAACTGATGGGAGTCTTGTGGTGGCTGAATGGAGACTTGTGGCCCGATCTCCTGGGAGATGCGCGTAGCTGATTGGAGTCTTGTGGTTCGATTTGCTAGCCCTGGGGTTTGTTTGAGAGTGGGTTTCAATGTGATTTGATTGGAGTCTTGATATGGCGATGTGTTGAGTTGACAGGCGCTTTCTCCTACTCTGACAGCGGTCTCTCTGCAGACAGCTGTCGTCCGATTGGTAGCGTACTGCCACTAGGTGGCTTAAATCCGAAGTCCTTACGATTTCACCACCGGTTGGTGGAGTGGTGGTGTGTAGATGATGAAGCGTGCTGACGAAGCACTGGGCTTGCTTTGAGGTTTTGTGGCTTGATTCCTCGATTCCGGGGGCTTGATTGAAGATATGAGAAGTCAAAGACAGGTGGTGTCTCTTTCGTAGACAGTTGCCTGTTTCTTCTGAATGGTAGGTGTGGCTTGAGCGGCTGAGGACGAAGATTTTATTCGGGCCTCCTTTGGTAGGCGCGTCTCTTCGGATTTTGGCGTGAGAGCACCGCTCGCCACCGGTGTAACCAGTGTTTGTGGTACAAACAAAGGTGGATTTGCGGGCGAGGTAAAGTCTCTGACGGACTTTCTCATGTTAAGAAAATGATCTGGTCAATTATTACAGGTTACAATTAGGTCCTTTGACCAAATATTCTTAGTGCCGGGGCTTTACCTCGGGCACTGCCTTGAGGAATCTCCCCTCTGCCAGGTTCGCAACCTGGGCAGATCTCTGGCAGGCTCGTGACCTGACCAGCTCTGGCGGTCTCGACGGCATAGCTGTCCGCTAATTAAGGACGGAGGCTAGTGGGTTGTCGTATGTGAGACGTGTTAGTTCACAATTCTTAGGCATTGATGTTAGTTCCGTTATACAGGGGTTAGTCGTATGGTTGGTGGGTGTGGTTAGACATGGTGTATATTAACTTACGGTAATGTAACTGGGGTAGGTATAAGAAAAGGTTCGATGGGTCTGTCTGATGACATTAGGCATCTTCGTGTGGCGACACTGGGATGCATTCTGTTATGATCTGAGTCAGGATGTTTAGGGCTGGGAAAGTGATAATGTTTGTAAGATTACAGATCTTGCTCAAGGCGAGTACCATGTCGCATGTTTGTGGACCACGTGCGTGGTTGGTGATGGTTAGCAATGGTTACACAACTTCTCAGTCATTTCATTCCAAACACCTTCATGCTCTTCCCGTTCTCCCTTAAATTCAAAGTCTCTGGTTCCTGCAGTGCAGTGGATACAACCACCTTTTCATATAACCTTCTATTTGGATTCATACCAAAATACCTTTTTTAACATTTTTTTAATCTAGGCACACACACACATACCTCGTGGCGCAGTGGTTAGAGTTCTCGCATACCACTACAGCGGTGCAGGTTCGAATCTCGCCCAGGGCTGAAATAATTTCAGTATCTCTGCGTTACGGGTTGTTACTCCAACTCTCGTGGGCGGGGAGTTGGGTGTGTGTGTGCGTGTAAGGTCACAGTATTACCCATGGATCGGTCATACGAGCTCTGAGATATCCGTGAAGTTAATAACTGTCGATCACGAGTCCAACACGTAATCCGAGACCATGGTGAATCACACACAAACACAGCCCTGGGCGGGTTCGAATCCCGCCCAGGGCTGAAATAATTTCAGTATCT
Organism: Oratosquilla oratoria; assembly: GCF_046742065.1. Lineage (NCBI taxonomy): Eukaryota > Metazoa > Arthropoda > Malacostraca > Stomatopoda > Squillidae > Oratosquilla > Oratosquilla oratoria. The sequence continues at coordinate 57,251,261 of NC_134800.1, forward strand.
CTGCGCTACGGGTTGTTACTCCAACTCTCGTGGGCGGGGAGTTGGATATGTGTGTGCGTGTAAGGTCACAGTATTACCCAAAGATCGGTCATATATGAGCTCTGAGCTCTCTTCCGGGAGGGAAATGGCTATCGATCACGAGTCCAACACGTGATCCAAAGACCATGGTGAATCACACACACACACACACACATGTATATATATATATATACAGTATAATACATACATATAATACATATGATCACCATTCTTCATCATTTGGGAGCACGCAAAAAGGAGCTGATTAATGAAGAACAGCTTACTACACTGAATTTAAAATACATTTTCCGCTGAGTATGCATGTTGAACCCTAATAATACGACTGGTAGATTTTTTTTTTTTTTTTTTTTTTTTGGTCCTTCGACCCACTTCTTCAAGTGGATCCTATCAACTTTACTACCGTTGCACAATTTCGTTCATGGCGTCCTGGGTTGGGGGTTAAAATTCCAGAATCACGCAAGCACGGATATCTAACCGAATATAACCTAACCTACCATAACCATTCCATAGGGAAAATACATATTTCAAATGCAATAAAAGAAAGAAGTGAAAATGTGTTTGCGTGATACAGAAATAGAACCGAGTTAGAACTAAGAATACCTTCAATGCCCAAGGAGATTTTTTCCTGAATGAGAAACGCAACCGGGTATAAGCAAGCCAGGAAAAATACGATATAAGGGCGAAGTCCAACATCATCAAATACAACCACCAACAAGATCCCCTTCCTGCTTGAAAAGTGGGCGATTTTCAAGGCTTGACGTAGTTCCCTTATCAACATGATAACAAAGCTCGAGCAAACAAAACGTACCAATAAACACTTTTTCATGCTGTTTATCCTGACAAACTTTATCCTATTATCCCGAGTGCTGCTGGACACACACACACACACACACACTTCAACGAATGGACGGCTTAGAAGACGTTCTGAAGAAAATTGAAGTTTGTGGAGTAGTAGGAAAGTAGGGAAAGAGGAAAGGGGGAGGGATTACTGAGGGAAATGGAAGGAAATGAGGAAGGAGTAGACTTGGCCCAGGCAGACAGGCGAAAGGTAAACAAAAGGCCTCCCGACGACGACGAAATGTCTAATAAAAATGTAAAGATTAGAAGTATAGATAAGAGCAATACAGTAGAAAGTGATGAGAATATTTTCAAGGGATTTAAAGAGGGTGGGGGGGACACAAACCCCCCCGACTGACAAGACTAGAGGAGAAGGTTGATAAGGTGATCGAGGACTTGGAGAGTAGGTTAGGTCATATGAACACCATTTTACAAAGGGTTGAAAGATTGGAAGAACTAGAAAAGGCGAATAAAAACTTAACTGATGAAATAGAAGACCTAAAAAGACAGTTAAGAGAAGTAAAGATGGAGAATGAGGAATTGAAGAAGAATAGTAAAGAAAACAGAGGGACAATAGCTAAAGAAACTAAGAATTGGAAAACAACCCAAGAAGGAAATAAGGTTTCATTCACTGACATAGACAAACAGCAATTGAAAGAACATACTGAAGACTCAGTTATTAAAGTGATGAGACAGAAGGAGAATATAGTAAGAGATTTAGCAGACAAGAAGAAATGTATAATTATATTAGGAATGGAAGAGAAACACAACACAGATAGAACCACAAGAATCAAAGAGGAAAATGAAAAAGTAAGCCAATTACTAGAATCAGTTCAGGAAGATGAACCAGAAATTATGAAACAAATCGAAGAGAAATTTAGACTCGGAAAGTATAGCACAGACAAGACCAGACCAATTAAGATTAAATTCAAGTCACAAACAACGGCAGAGAATATCTTATCCAAAACAGGGAAACTAGCAACAAGTGAACAATATAAAAAGATATGGATAAAAAAGGGAAATGAATAAAGAGGAAAGAGAGGAAGAAAAGCAGAAAAGACTGGAAGCTAAGGCAAAAAACGAGAACAGAACGGAGTCAGAGAAAGAGAGATTCTATTGGAGAGTAGTGAACATGAAACTAAGGAAGTTCGACATACAAAAGAAAAACATAAGGGAAACAGAGAACACAATGGAAGTGGCAGAAAACTAAGAGTGTCTTACACAAATATAGATGGATTAATAACAGGATTGAATGAGCTGAATGATTATTTGAAGGAAAAAGAACCGGACATAATGGGAATTGTAGAAACAAAATTAAAAGGCCCACTACCACCCAACAGTGTAGGACATGATGCATACAATTATTGGATTAGAAACAGAGAGAAGAAGCAAGGGGGTGGAGTTATGTTCCTGACTAAGAAGGATATAAACGTGAAAGGTGTCATATATGGAAATAATACAGTAGAGATGATTATGATAGAAGTGGAAGACAGAGATAAGAAGTTCATAATATTTTTGATAAATTATGTGCCTCCAAAAACAGCCTCATGGGAGGAGAGTGAACATAAAAGTATGTTAGAAGACACAAAGATAACATTAAATAAAATAATGGAAGATGGAGGAAGAATAGTTATGATGGGCGACTTTAATTGCAAAGAAATCTGCTGGGAAGAAATGACAGTAAAGGGTGGAGACGACTCATGGGGAAACGCTCTACTCGAGATGATTATTGACCACACAATGACACAATGGATACAGGAGAACACTAGGTATAGAAATGAAGAACCATCGAGACTAGACTTATTAATTACATCTGAACCTAGAATAGTGGACAAGATTGAATATAAAACACCAATAGGTAAAAGTGACCACATATTGATTGAACTGGAACTTAATGAAGAAAAATATATCAAAAGAAATGAACAATATAGAAAAGGAAGAATGATGTATGAAAAAACAAACTTTGATAAAATAAGAGAATTCTTTCAACAAGAAAACTGGGAAGAAATATACAAAGAAGAAACATCAGTGGAAAAGAAATGGAATATTTTGACAAAAATTTACAAAAAAGGAGTGGAAAAGTATGTCCCAAGACAAAAACAAGAAAAAGAATATGTAAAATGCTGGTACAACAAAAGTTGTAGGGAGTTAAAAGACAAAAGAGACAAAGCCTGGACCAGATGGAAAAAAGACAGAAGACATGAAAAATGGAAAATATATACCAGTTATAGAAATGAATATGTACAAATGTGCAGAGAAGAAAAGAGAAAATATGAAAAAGACGTCATAGAAAAATGTAAAGATCAACCAAAACTATTCTACAGATTTGTAAACAATAAACTGAAAAACAAACAGGACTTGGAGAAATTAAGACAAGGGGGAGTTGAATACACTGAGGAAATGGAAATGGCGGAAATTATGAACAAACATTTTAAATCAGTGTTTACAAGGGAGAACATACAACCTGAAGAGATTGAATGGAAAGAGAAAGTCCCCCCTATAGAAGAAATAGAAGTATCAAAGAATGAAATATTGATACACTTGAGTAATCTTGATGTCAGAAAATCGCATGGACCAGATGAAATAGCAAACTGGATTCTGAAAGAATGCAGGAATGAACTGGCAGACAAAATACATAGCATAATAAGCAGTTCCTTGAAAGAAGGAAAAGTTCCAGAAGATTGGAAAAAAGCAAATATAGTACCTATATATAAAGGAGGAAATAAAGAAGAACCTACCAACTATAGACCAGTCTCTCTAACAAGTACAATAGCAAAAATTTGTGAAAGAATGATCAAAAATAGATGGGTAAAATACTTGGAAAAAAACAACGTACTAAATCCAAGGTAATTTGGATTCAGACAAGGACGATCATGCGTCACCAATTTAATATGTTTCTATTCAAGGCTAATAGATATAATACAAGAAAGAGATGGATGGGCTGATTGTACATTTCTAGACCTAAAAAAAGCTTTTGACAAAGTACCACATAAGAAGTTGCTTAAGAAACTAGAATCTGAAGGAGGAATACAAGGTAAATTACTAAATTGGATGGAAGACTTTTTGCAAGAAAGAAAAATGAGAGTAGTGATAAGAAACCAGCACTCAAAATGGAATGAAGTAATAAGCGGTGTCCCGCAGGGAACAGTTCTGGCCCCAATAATGTTTGCTATATATATTAATGATATGGATGAAGGAATTGAAAGCTATATGAGCTTCTTTGCAGACGATGCAAAACTACTGAAAAGAGTGAAAACTGAAGAAGATTGTGAATCACTACAGAGAGATCTAAATAAAGTACAGGAATGGAGTAGGAAATGGGAGATGGAGTTCAATACAAAAAAGTGTAGTATAATGGAATTTGGAAAAAGCAAAAACAGAATAACAGGATCATATAATTTGGGAGAAGAAGGAATAAAAAAAGTAGAAAATGAGAAGGACCTGGGAATCATTGTTATGAATAATATGTCACCTGAGAAACATATAAATAAGATTTTTGGAGAAACTTATAATTTAATAAGAACAATCAAAGTGGCATTTACATACCTGGATGAAGAAATGGTGAGGAAAATCCTAATCACCCTGATAAGACCAAGATTGGAATATGCAGCAACGATATGGTCACCAAGTACAAAAAAATGTATAAAAAAACTTGAAAGAATACAAAGAGCAATTACAAAACTGGCACCAACACTCTCAAAACTATCATATGAAGAGAGACTACAAAAACTTGAACTACAGACACTAGAGCAAAGAAGAGAGAGAGGAGATTTGATAGCTATTTACAGAATCATGAAAGGCATAGAAATTACTGATAGAGAGAATCTGATAAAATGGGATGACAGAAATACAAGAGGACACGGAAAGAAAATAAAAAAAGACAGCTATAGAAGAGATTTGAAAAAGAACAGCTTTCCTCACAGAGTAATAGACAGTTGGAACAAGTTAGATGAGAAAGTGGTGTGTGCAAAAACAATACATGAATTTAAAAATTGTTTAGATAAAATGAGAAATGAAGACGGGACCCCACGAGCATAGCTCCCCTTCCCGTAAAATACAACTAGGTAAATACAACTAGGTAAATACACACAATTTAGATACTGCGAGATACAGAGACGGGACAACACGAGCGTAGCTCCCTTTCCCGTAAAATACAACTAAGTAAACACACACACATGTGTTCCCATCCACTCCAACTAGTCATAATGTTTCAATATACACACGCACAAATTTAAGAACAAACTAGATGTTGCGAGATACAAAGACGGGTCACTACGAGCATAGCTCCCCTTCTCGTATAATCAATCAATCAATCAAATCAGCTATCTTGAGTCCATTGCTGAACAAAGGCCTCCTTCATGGCATTCCATGATTCACACGACCGCGCCAACCTCTGCCACGTCACTCTTGCAAACTTCTCTATATCATCTCCACCTGTCTGGTTTCCCTCTTCCACGCTTCCCATCTCGCGGCGTCCACTCAATAACACACTTGCTCCATCGCTCATCAGTCCTTCCCACCAACTTACCTCCCCAATTCAATTTCCTCTGTTTTACCGCCTCCACAATATCTTTCACTCTAGTCTGCTCTCTTACTCAACTTGCTCTCTCAGCGTTATTCCCATAATCGATCTCTCCATTCTCCTCTGTGCAGTCCTTAGCTTTGTTTCCATCTCCTTCGTCAGTTTCTAAGTCTCACACCCATAGATTATTACTGGTAGAATGCATTGATTGTAAACTTAGTTTCAAACATAAAGGTAGAGAGCCTCTCAGGATTTTATTATGTTTACCAGACATTTTGCAACCAATTGTAATACATCTTTTTATTTCATTATCATGATCTTTTGTCACTTTCACCATCTGGCCTAAATAATTATACTCCTCAACTTCTTCAAGACTTTCACCATCTCTTTACTTTGAACTTTCGTGTTGAACGTTACTTTGGTTTTACTCTTATTCATTTTTAAACCTAGTTTGAGACTTTCCTTGTTCAGATCACTCAGCATATCTTGCAAGTCTTCTGCTCTTTCTGAAATAAGAATTATGTCATCCGCAAATCTTAGGTGGTTCAAATATTCGCCATTAATCTTCAAACCTTTCTCTTCCCAATTCAACCTTCTGAAAATCTCTTCCAAACAAGCTGTGAATAATTTGGTTGAAATTGTATCGCCTTGCCATACTTCTTTCTCGATCTTGATCTTTTCTGTGTTTTTACGTAGTCAAATTATAGCGATACCTTTCGCATAAATATTTTCTAAAACTCTTCCGATCTGTTTGTTTGTACCCTGTTTGCGTAACGAGTTTAGTATTACTATTTGTTCTACCAAGTCAAAGACCTTCTCGTAATCTACAAAAGCTAAACAGAGAGGTATATTGTATTGTGTAGTCTGATCTATGTTTAGAGTCGAATATCCACTCCTAAAGCCTGCCTGTTCTCTCGGTTGGTTTCCGTCCAAAACTTGACTTAGTCTACTTGTAAGGATCTTGGAGAATACTTTATATATATTTGATAACAAGCTAATCGGTCGATAGTTACTAAGGTCCTTCTGGTCTCCTTTTTTATGAAGTAAAATCACTATAGCATTGCACCATGATTAACGAACGCTTTCTTAACGTAAGCAGTACAACTGAGTTAACTATATGAAATACTTTCCCTGCGTCTTTCAACAGATCTATCGATATACCATCTTCCCCAGGTGCTTTTCCTCGTTTCATATTTTAGAGCAAATTCTACTTCTTTTGTAATCTCTGGTACACCACTAACGTCTACAGATGAATTTACTGGCTCAACCACGGTCTTCGACGAGTAAAGCTCTTGGTAAAATTCTTCTACTCTTGTAACCATTCTGTCTTTGCATTTAATGATTTCTCTATTTCTATCTTTCAAACATATAATTTGCTCTCTTCCTAAAGCATGTATGCGCTCGGTCCCTTTAATACTTTTACATTTCCGAATTGGACTTCTCCAGGTCCATTTACGACCTACACGTTTTCGGAAGTGTTCATTATCCTTATGTTGTAGTTCTTTGCAAAGTTGACTAACATCTCTCCTCTGTCATTTGTTTCACCTACTCCAAACTTCCCAATGCACGACTCACCTCCCATCTTCTTCCCCAATTTAGCATTAAAGTCGCCTATTACTAACACGTACTTACTTTCATCTTGATCCATTACCTGACTTAAATCATCATAGGACACAATTTCATCGTCTGAACTCCGTGAAGTTGGTGCATAAAACTGAACTATTTTTACAGTGTACCTTATACACAGCCTAATCACAATCCAAGCTACCCTGACTGATAAACTACTGAACTTGACTACATTGCTGGCAACCTCCAGGTTTATCTAGAACTGATAAATCCACTAGATCTTCCTTTGTCCTTACCTCTATAGTAGAACAGGTGGTGACCATCTTGTAATTGCATCAGCTTTTCTTTCGCTCAGTCCTACGATGTCCCACTTGATGCTGTCCAGTTCTTCCACTAAACTCTCCGGCCCAGTGTTGCCACTTTTGTAGAGGCGAATTCCCACAGATTAGAGATTTTTTCCCCACAGATTTCCACAAACTGAAATTAAAATCCCACAAAAATTCCCACAAAATTAATACAGCATTATTTCATATAAATTTATTATTGATGAAGAAAATTAAAAAATTTTCCTTACAAAAAAGGCAGTTACTTAATGTTTAACAACTATATAAACTTAAAAACTAGGTCTTTCCATTGTGACTGTTCAGTAGACAGCCTGAAACTACAGTAGGCCAATCAAAACTTTGCAATACAACCATCATAATGACAATAATTAGATTTATAGTTACCTACAGTCTCAGTTTCCTACTGCATTAAATCAAGATTAATGACATTCTCCTCCTCCTCCTCCTCTTTAGAACCTTTAGCACCGAAATTTCTTATCATGTCATCAGTGGGCTGAAAGTTTACACACGACTGATAATAATGAACCAACCCATACCTTATCTGCAACAATGCCTCTACCGACCTAACCTTTAGACGATTTCTCAGTTTCGAGTGAACAACGTTCATTTGAGAGAAAATTCTTTCTGCTGAGGCATTTGAAAATGGAAGGGACAATAATGCCAGTACGAGGCCTGAAATGTTTGGGAACATTTTTTGTCCTGCAGAATTTTCCCTTTCATTTACCTCAGTCCAAAAACTTACTACATTACCCAAGCAACTTTTAGGCCACTGCTGAAGACACATTGAACTCCATTCATTTTCAAGACCATCTAGATCCTCAAAGGTAGACCGATACCTAGCACCAATCAGAGCAACAGGGTCTTTAATCTGCGGTGTGGCAATGGAATGATGGAAATTTTTCAACATCATAAGTATCTCAACATTATCAGGTAAGCGCATCTGAACTTGTTTTATGAGTTCAACCACAAACTCTTTATACCGCTCTTTGATATAGTGAACTTGAGCTACAGTTAAAGAACAAGCAGATGCATATGTGGTGAACTCATATCCAAAGTTCATTGCCTCACATGGCACAACATGATCCAGAAATTTAAGTTTGGGTAGGTTTTCATCAGAACATTTTGACAAGTGCTTTCCATTTACTACAATGTTCATTAGATTACGATACATTGCAATGAGATCCTGTGTTACTTTTGTGACATCTGCAGTTTGTGACTGGAAAATCTTATTAACACTATTTCTTTCAGAGTTTTTCTGACAAACAACAAATACAATTTATTCTGGTCATCTCTGTATGCATCAGACAGGGTTTTCGTTGTGTAACAACGTTCTTTGGAAGCACTCGGGTCAAAATGAAGCTTTAGAGCCTCCCACTGATCGATAATTATACTAACTGCTTCCAAACTTGCCAACCAGCGTGTGCCTGCCAGTCCTGGCACCTTCTTAGGTACACTGTTTTCTAACACTCTGTATATAGCCTGATACTCATTAGTCCTCTTAGGACTAGTAGAAAACCAATTATGAGTTTCTCTAACTACAAAATCAACAATTATAGGAAGGCATTCAGAAGCCTTACTGGCAGCAAGGTGAAGGGAGTGGCACACACACCTAAACAGGGTTAATTCAGGATTATCAACTCTTAAAAGTGTTGAGAGTGAATGAGTTCGACCGATCATCGAACTGGCTCCATCAGTCCCTAGGCCTATCATTTCTTTTCACATCTAGGCCGTCCTCAGCCAAGCATCTTTTAACAGTTTGATAGAGAGTATCAGCTGTAGCATTTTCTATTGGTAGTAGACGATAGAAAGTGTCCAGTACAGACTTTTTACTTGTACTGTAAAAACGAATGCAAAGGGCAAGGCAAGATATATTTGCTTCGTTGGTACTCTCATCAACCACCAAGCTAAAAAATTGGTCTCCAATTTAATTTCTTAATTTAACAGCAAAAGATGGAGCAATGTCATATTTCTGAAGACGTGCACATTTAGTATGATGCATTCTGGAATCTTGTAATGTGCGTGATTTCATATCCAACTTAGGCAAAAGTTCACCCAAATGATCTACTGATAAAGCTGAGGCATGTTCAGCTATATAAACTGCTATTCTAAGCTCAGCAATTTTGACTGGATCTCTCTCTATGGGACGCATAGCATCTTTGATGGACCTCTGGCTCTTGCTTGTACAGGATTTGGTGTTATCCACGTGTTTCTTGCTAAGAGAGTGACCAATCACGGATTTCATGTGCGCCTAAATGGAATTTCCGCAAACTTTGCATCGTGCTTTGCTTGCATCACCTGGGACTGACTGCAGCCAACCTAAAACCAAGAAGTCAAAGTTCTCTGATAAACATACAACAGTTATACCATTTCATCCTGCGGTAATTCATATTACGACTACATAAGCACTGAGAAAACGTAGATCTATTTTAGCGTACACCACACCTTGGTAAAGTAAAATTATCCAGCGGTAATCAATTAATGGATATAAGGAAAGCATACATGTATCTATTTGTATATGCTCTTCATCAATTTTTAACAAGGTAACTTAACAGATTCGAAATTTTTGTCTTTACCTTTAAAACGTTGATCATTTTCCCATGACGGACGGGACCTCTGACTGTATTTCTTTGTACTTTTGTCAGTCATCTTGACTATCACTAGCAAATAAAGTAGGTCCTACAAGCACCGGCCGTCTTGCAGACCGGTATGACTAACAGCAGCTGAGCAACAGAGCTTACTGTAGAACTGAAACTGTAGAGTAAAGTAAGCCTCTGGCAAGACTTCCAAAACGTTCCAAGATTCCAACTTGACCCTGTTGACAAAGGAGTCGAGAGTTTCTACTGGCCAGACCGTGCTTGAACGTATGACGCTTTCGACATATCGCGGGAAGGGTCGACCGTACTTGAACGTATGACGTTTTCGACCTATCGCGGGGAGGGTCGACCGTACTTGAACGTATGATGCTTTCGACCTATCGCGGGGAGGGAAGAGAAAACGTTTTCGCTTGGGCTGTGTCTTCATTGTTAAGAAGTAGTCCTCCTCCTCCCCCCTACCCAATCCCTTCCGAGTGCCGACTAAACGAGTGATGGAGTCAGATGGACGCGTCCAGGACGCGTGATCCACCTCATTCCCAGCTTACCCATATTATGTACCACAGAATTAGTCCCAGTATTTAAAACTGATTCAACACAACCTAGTTATGTATGCCAACAATACTTTTTCAAATTCTCTTATTTATGGAGAATCTTAGTTATTTGTCTGATTAATTGTTGATTCCATAGAATTTCCCACAAACTGTATGGATTCCCACAAAAAAATCCACAAATTAAGAACAAAATTGGTCTCCCCACAAACAGTCCCACGTCAGATCATTTGTCCCACAGATCTGTGGGAAAATCCCACAAAGTGGCAACAGTGCTCCGGCCTGTGGTCTTCTGAGAGTTCTTACGTTGTATGTATAGATCTTCATTTTCTTCATGTTTGTTAAAAGTACAGTGCTGTATTATTCCTCTTTTTTCGTAATTTTATTATTGATATTAGCCATTACAGACTGGTGACAATCAACATTATCAGACCGATGTTCCCTTTTTTTCTGTGTCCATTAAAACGAGGATGAGTGAACTGTGATTCACCACGTCTTAGATCACGTTATACTCGTGATCGACAACTAATACCCCAATGGATGATAAATAATATATATATTCTGATCTATGTGTAGACACTGTGTTAGCATGTGTTTTTAAATCAGGCAATAGAATTCCTATTTGTTTCTCTGTTGTCAAAAAATGGTCTATATGCGTGTAGTGTTTGTCATGAAAATTTCGACAGCACTTACAGATTTTCATGAAAATCCAATATAGGGCTGGACCTATTTCATCTTAAGTTTACATACATCTTTGTAAATTTATGTCATATATAATTAATCATTTCACTTTCACAAGGTAATAAAACACACAACAAAACCTTAAATAATCTCCACGCGCGCGCAAACATGTTGGGTAGTGTTTGTGTGTGTGCATTGCTCATAGATCAGGCAATATTAAGCTTTAAGCTCTTAATTAGGAGGGTAGTAGCTGTCGATCACGAGAACAACACGTGATCCAAGACCGTGGTGAAACATGACTACGTCTTCGTGGTATGGATAATATATACATACATATACCAAAGGCTTTTCCCCCTACACGGGGCATGGCATGGATAATAATAATTATTATTATAGTAATAATAATAACAAGTATAATATTAATGCGTGCGCTGATCCCCACGACAGCTACTTTTCGGATGAGAGCTCATATATGGCCCAATCTATGGGCAATGTTGTGACCCTTACACGCTCACACACATATAAATGTTCAGTCCTGGGGAAGCCTCAAACTCGAATCGGTGAACTGGCGGTCGAGAGAGAGAGAAACTACATAAATTTTGTACGTTCTTGCTTTTTTCAATCCAACGACCATAGCTAACTGGTTTTCACCTATGTTTTGAGGTTGTACTGTATCATCATTTATGACAGCGTTTCCCAACCTGGGGGTCTGAAATTAATTATAGGGGGTGCTGGAAAGTGATGCACACAAAAACCACATTGATATATGTATCATTGATTACCTATATAGTTGTGCATATTTGACTTTTCCCATGCTATTTTATTTTTCTAGGGTGTTCTTATTTCTTCTACAAACAATATTGTCAATTTGTTTCAGTTCTATGGAGTCAAGAAAATAAATCAAGCAGTACACTTTACTTTCTTTTATCCTTCTAATAACAAGATAGGGGTGTTGGACTGCTTAGAGATATGGCAACAGGGGGTGCTATGGTCGGAAAAGGTTGGGAAACACTGGTCAATGCTATTCCATTTTTTCCTCCCTAAGAGGTTTGCGAAGATGCTACCCGCAAGTGGTCAGTATCAGTTCACACATGACGGTGTCCACGGTATGCTCTGGAGAGCATTTCCTAACTTCTGTGTCATGGCCAGGATTCGAACATATGCCCTAACTCCCCACGCGGTTCCCTAACACGGCAGGCTCCAACGGTTTTGTTACTTCTTGAATATTCTTCAAGCATACGCATCTTCAACTTGTACTTGTAACGGTCTCTGGCTAAAGATCTCTTGTCAGTTTTATCTTCGCCCTTTACCTGAACTCTGATTTCGTGAAACTGCCCGCGTAGTTTAAGAATACGAGGTCCGCGTGGCACAAGTTTATGTTTGTATGATACACCAAGAAGTTTCATATCCACTTTAATCAAACGTTGAGATCACATGATTTCGGTGAAGTACCGACCAGCTGGAGTACCGACAAAGGCATCCATCTGCTTTAGTCCATCTTGTTGATGGACATAGAAAACACATCCTTTCGCCAAATAACACTTAAATTCAACCTGTCGCCACGGGCCACCTCTTGACGCTCCTCTAACAAAAACAGACTCTGGTTACAAGGAGAACAATGGCTAAACGAGCTGAACACAGCGATGCTTTCCTCAGCTTCTGAAGATGAAGGAAGAGAAGCAGGACCAGAGGCTTTATTCAACCTCAACACGAACCAATAAGCAACAGCCGTTGTGGTTCCCGGGGCTTCCACGTTCAGAGTTGTTGTCACACATGTCGGTTGTCCACCGACGACCAGGAGCTCGTTGTTGTTGTCGTCACTGTTAGCATCATCCCGACGTGTTTCACCCGGGCTGTGTCCTTCCTCATATTCATTGCTGACCTGCAACGCTTGTATGGTATGATGAGACTTTGAGTGCAACTGCACGGGCTGGAAATCAGTAGATGCCTCTTGGTGTGGCGTGGATGCACCTGAGTTCTGGAACATTCTAAGCGACTCTTGTGTAGACGACGCACAGGGAGTCGCCTCCACTGGCTGCATACGCAGACGCCGCGTGCGTCTGGCGCCGTGTACTGAATATGTGCTAGGTTGAGGGGTGAAGAGAGGGGACGTGTGGACGGTTGCTTGGGTGAGCGAGAAGGTCAGCGGGGCGATGGGCGGGGCCAAGACGGTGTGAGGTACAGCGGAGAGGGCGAGGTCAATGTGATGCTGACTCTGTAGAAGAAGAAAAAAAAAATCAACCTAGGGACTACATGGCGATGAAAGCGTAACACCTGGAGGCTGAGAAAAAAGGAAGAAATGCACATGTGAAATTCACTCCTCCACGACAGCGTTACTCATGTAAGTTTAAACTGAGAGGGCGTCTTGGTCAACCATCTTCAAAAACGGACAATGGCAATCATTTGAGGAACACATACCAGAAAGGGTCAATATATTGTCATGCAATGGGTCATCCAGGGACGTAAGGTTATAAATTTAAGGGAAGGAATCACATTTAAACAAGGAGCTGTGGCAAAGATCAAATCTTTTTTTAACTCATCTATCATGCATTTTAATTATATATAAAAATACAAGGAAGATACAGTATTATAAGAAGTATATCATTATTGCTGTGTCTTGCTGCATTGCTTTTAACCCAGCGCAGTGGGGAGATGCAGGAGGAGCCGAGAAAAGAGGGAGGGGTGGTGAATGGGAGTAGAGTGGGTGGGGATGAAATGGGTGGGAGTGGTTTTATGCCTTTGACTTTGGCTTGTAAAGGGGGTAAAAGCCCTTGGTACATGAATGTATGTACAAAATTATTTTCTATTTCAAATTGAAACATTATTCTTACATTACGCTCGTAAATTTAAAAACTTGTTATTTATTTTAATTTCAAACGTAAAATTAACACACAAGTAAACTAAAGAGTAAAAGATATAAATGAAATAAACAAATAAATAAACAAAAAAAGCCGCCAATTTTGAAAACTGTGCCTAGAGGTGGTTGTTCCACTGCTCAAACCGTTATAAATTCGTTATAAATCTTATTCTGGTTAAAGCCAGATGATTCCAGCTGAAATATGGCACAGACGATGACGTCGCTCTAGTTATCTAATAACAAAAACTATCCAACAAAGTATAACCAAATATAGAAAATACAACATATGGCAACAAAGTATAACCAAATATATAAAATATAACATAAGGCAACAAAGTATAACCAAATCTACAAAATGTAACATAAGGCAACAAAGTATATCCAAATATACAAAATATAACATAAGGCAACCCCACCTATATACGAAGTATAGGCAATTCAAAGAATCTGTCGATACTGCGTTTTCGGTTGGCAGCTCTGTTCACCCTTCCCCGTTGAGCTGGGTGAAACTTCAAGCCTTCTTAAAATATTTTCATATTTCTTCACTTAGCTCAGTGACTATACGAGTTACACGAATTTTATTTACATCTAGGGATGAAGCAGTCCATATTCACCTATTTCAAAGCTTTCCATTTCAATAGTACAAAGAAAGTAATTGTAGCGAGTATAAAATAAGAAGTATAATTGTAATGCTTACACAGCATTTTACTTATCATCGCTGTGTCCAGTCATTATGAGGTTGGTTATAAAATTTAACATGCCTTCTGTGATATAAAATAGTAATGAATATGACTGCTTCCACATATCCCATAAAGTGACACATAAAAGAGAAAATGAATGGTTTATATGATTATCTTTCCATACTGGACGGGGTGGTGGGAAGCACAGCGTCTTGCTCCCTCCCTCCACCCCAATCAATCTCATGAGTCAAAACTGAACATGACTTGAGTATATACCGCTCATGGTTTTTCGATCTCGATTAGTTTACGGCTTTCATCATCTCATATTCATTATCTTCTTGAGCCTTTGAATACGGTTGTACCTACGCATATGGTCAGAAGAGTGATACTCAGATCGGAAATTGAAATATGTAGATATGAAAAAGTTCGTGAGTAGCATCGTAGCGAAGGGTGAGCTGGGCTGCCAACCGAAAACGCAGGATCGACTGAGATTCTTTGAGTGAATTGTCTATAGTCAGTCAAAGCATGCATCCACTCCTCCCGTCCGTTACCCATTTGTTTTTCTTTCACCTACTTGTGGATGAAGATCCCTATCTACCTACCTCTTGCCTTTGACCTTCCAAGCTCAACAAACATCACCCCTTATCTCAAAGTTACGATGACGTACTTTGGATTTTTTATTTTGACTATCACTAGTTGTGCTGTTGACAATGACTATGAAATAAATTACTGTCGTAATTTTTTATAGTAAATTGGTGAAGTGAATGTCACACGTGAAACTTTGAGTACTGACAAGTCTAACTTCCAAAATGGTGGAAAGATTATACTAGACATACCGTTGCTAAAGAAAAAAAATCCCACCCAAATAACACGATTATAAAAATAAAATGTTTATCGTCTTTTAAAATATTTCTACCATTAGAACTTTACAACTTCATTGGCTGCACTTATGAGAATTATCCATTAATCCATAAAACACCCCACTAGAAAATCAGATAAAATGCGTTCGCCAGGGCTGACGAAAGAATTGTTTTCATTAGGTTACTCCTGTCTTACATCTTTAGGGTATGAGGCAGCGGAAAATAAAAATCAATAGTGATAGATGATTAAAGTTTAGCGTGTTCTTATTATCATTATAATGCTTAATATCATTATCATTATGAACTCTTAAAATTTTTCCAAGTTTTACGGAAACGTTTGCGATAGGATGTGGGATGTAGAATTGAAAATTGCGCGAAAGTTTGGTTCAACATATTTTCATTTATAATTATTTCTACCCAAGAATTAATAAATAATATATTATTTAACATAATATCTAGTATTACTAAACTTCATATAATTACAGTCAGTGAAATGTCTACGGTATTTATTTTCCGATAATCTCGGGCGTTCTTGATTTTGTTTACATCTGTATTTTCAGAACTTCGTCCACTAGTCTTGTAAGTATTAAATCAAACCATTTTATACGTAATCTGGTGTCTTTGAGTCAAGTGTGATCCCAATATACAATAATATGCTACGAAAGAGAACTATAGGTAGAAATAAGTGACATCAGAATATGTGCTAATTTCTACAGGAATAATATCGATTTTTTGTTACTTCTTAATAATGACTTTTACCACTCAATTATTATGAATCATTATATTGTAAGTTATGTCTTTCATATCACTGGTTAGGTAACATGTGTATTGACTGCAAGTAACAGAAATAATTTACAGGTAATTTAAAGAAATTTACTGTATTTCATACATAACATACTCAAAATTATATGTAATTTTGTTACTATTTGACATAGATAATTTTTTCTCCATAAAGTTTATTCACAACACAAAAATGTCATAATAATAGCCCATTGTATACGGCAAAACATTAAATATTTGACATGAAGGCTGGTGCCAAGAGTGATGAATTAAGAGGGCGAGCAGATCAAGCTCGCTAAAATGTAAAAGCGAACTTGCCAAGAGTATAGTATATTCATGGGCGTTACATTCTTAAACATTCAGTTTTGCTGATTTGGAGCTTTGTTTTAATCTCTAGTAGTTGCATGTCTTGCATATAAATGAAATTTCATGTTATTTTATTCCATATTTTATTTTTCTACTAGCAAGAATATTATTTTTTTCCTGTTCAGTATTTTACTTTCCTACATGCAGTCATTTATTCTGATGAATAGGGAAATCCTGGAAATCTCGTCTATAAACACAATATCTTCCCCTATCCCTGATGTTATACATATATAAATATATAATATATATATATTTTGGGTGGCGTGAATTATTATAAAGACTCCCCCTTCCCCATATTTCATCCACATTAACGTTGGGGACATTTACTGTGGAAAATAATGATAGTGCTGGCTTTTTGTTTCTTTGTTCTGAAGAAATATATTACTTCCAATGGAATTAGTCGATAGAATCAAGTGGTACCAGTAAATATAGGGTTTTGGAAAGAAATTGTGCTCAAGAATTATAAGATTTTTTTCTAAGGAAATATTTCTCGACAAGAAATCATTGATTGGATAATAATATTAATGGTATTGATTTATAATAAATTTGGTAAAGAAGTCTACGAAGTGCGTGGCAATGTTAATTTTGAAAATATTGAGAATATTGGAAATATTAATTTTCAGTTACAGTATTAATAACCTAACATATAAAGTGCCTTATACAGGCAGTCCTCGATTTATACAAGTTTACTTTATACGAATTCAGAGTTATACAGTGTCCAAAAATAGAGGTTATTCATCACATTGTACGAATTCCTCAGAAATACAGACGCTCCTCAACTTACGTTTTAGTTACGTTCCGAACGGCCGAACATAAGTTGAAAATGAACGTAAGTTGTTACTGTACTATACATCCGTAAATTCTATTACCGTATCTTATAAAACACCCCTAAATCATTAATTATACACATAACATTGTAAAATAATAACATTAATTTCAAATAAATTAAATTCAAGCAACATTAATTGAGATGGGGGAGGAGGAGGCAAGGCATGTTCAATTTGTCGTTTGTGCAATGTAAAGAATGGATGCAGCGTCATGCGCAAGTATCGTTTGAACAACGGAGAGCGCACTAAACTAAAAAATTCTCTCAATTTTTTTTTTTTTACAGTCAGTTCAAATGTAAAATCGAAAAAACGTAAAATGAATGAACGTAAGTAGAGGAGCATCTGTATACGGTTTCAAGGGGTACTGGGGGGATTGGGTATTTAAAGTCTACGGGGTTGGGTATGCATTCCTTACTTTATACAATTTTTTACTTTATACGGTCCCTTCTGGAATGCATCTCCCGTATAAATTGAGGACTACCTGTATTTGAGAAATGTTAGAATCATCAACCTTCTCTCCTTTGCATTTTTTTTGTAAGGGCATGTAACTCGTGTGGGGAACTTGTGGATCAGACTATGGTAGGTAGGGTTTGGCACTTTACATCAGGAAACAATGAATTTCCTTCCCGTTCTTCAAATTGTTTGAGGAAAAACCCAGGGTGCCTTTTATTTATTTATTTATTTTTTTCTTTATTGTCCAGTGACTGTCAGGTAGAGGAGCATAACCATCACCTAAAACATTTAAAAAATGTGTTTGGAAAAAGATTATTGATATAAGGATGATAAAAATGGAAGTCATTTACACCAAAACATGGTAGTGAAAAAAAAAAATCTGTAATGGGTAAAATGAGTGGGAAGCAATGGTTTGGCGATGGGAGTGGAATGGGTGGGAGTAGGTGCGTGCATTGGCTGGCTACCTCCCTTGTAAAGAGGATGAGGTCGTTGGTATGTAGCTAGATAGTTTGTGTGTGTGACTGTTTGTTTTCCTATTTGTAGTATACAGGAAAGGAGCAATTTAGCGGACTTGCTGTGGTTGTGCTGTGTTTTGCTACATTGCTTCTGACCCAGGGCAGTGGACAAAGTGCAGGGATGACCCATCATCCAAGAGAAGCCAAGATAAGAGGGAAGGAGTGGGGGGGGGGGTGAATGGAAGTGGAGTGCGTGGGGATGAAATGGGTGGGAGTGGATTTTATGCTTTTGTATTTTGGCTACCTCCCTTGAAAGGGGGAAAAAGCCATTGGAATTTGTATGTATATACAAAATTAATTTCTCTTGCAGATCAGTTGGAGATGAGCAACAGACCACGCTCACTATCATCGTTGGGCATTATATTGCCGCCACGAGAAAGGACCATCAGCAACACCAGCTTTACTGACAGTGATGGAACAAAACGACGTTCATCTTCTAGAGCTATCAAAAGGCCAAAGTTTGACGATGAATTGGTTGAATCTAGTTTAGGGGGTCAAAGTTCCACACCTCTAAGTAAAATACGCACAAGGAATCCATCCATTTCTACAGCGTCTGACTGCTCGGTTTCTCTTCCACCAACTCCCTCTGTCACATCTGACGTTCGAAAACGTCTCTCTTCCAAGTCTTCCAGTAAAAGGACAAGAAAGGGTCGTGGTTCACAAACTATAGCAACCAAAGACTTGGGCAGGTGGAAACCAACAGATGACCTCATGTTGATTATTGGTGTCCAACAGACTTGTGATCTTGTCACAGTTCATCGTGGGGCCAAGTTTTCTTGTAAATTTACACTTGGTGAAATTCAAGAGAGGTGGTATGCTCTGTTATATGATGCTACTGTCTCTCGCATTGCACAACAAACCATGAAAAACCTTCACCCTGATCAGGTAAAGTTCCTGTTGTAGAGAATCGAAAGAATAGATGTGAGATATAACCTTAAATATTTTCAATCCCTCTAGCTTCATTAGTTTTCCTCTATTTTGTAGCAGGCTTGATTGTGTTGAGGGGTGGACTGTGGGGTGAAAGGGAGTTCATAATAAGTTTTAATAGTGATAATAATAATTATATAACAAAGACTTTTTCCCCCTTATAAGGGAGGTAGCCTAGTCAAAAGGCATGTACCCACTCCCATCCTCCACCTTAGCTCCTCGTGTATGATGGGCCATCCCTGTATCCTGCCCACTGTCCTGGGTCAGAAGCATATAGCAAGGCGGCTTCACTTCATTGGCAACCCCCTCTCTGTCCCCTCATGCAGAAAGAGAAGACTGAAAAAGCCTTTTGGCTATGTCAAAATATCACTCGTACATAACCACTCTGTACTTCCTCTCCCATCCTTGCATCATGTTACCTATACACTGTGATTATACTCAGGAATTATAATACATACACACTCCACATTCACCCCCCTCCACCCCTCTTATCTTGGCTCTTCCTAGATGACAACTCATCCCTGCATCTCGCCCACTGCCCTGGGTCAGAAGCAATGTAACAAGACACAGCACATCCACAGTAAGGCTACTTCATTTAATCAGCAAACCCACCCCTCTCCATTCCCTCATGCAGAAAAAGAAAAGATGGGGAAAAATCCCTTCGGGCTGCATCAAAATATCTTTCACACATATTCCCTCGCCCACCCATCCCTTACTCATGCCCTTCCATGCATCACAGCATCATCCATACACAACCATTCTCCACTCACTCCTATCTTTTGTCTTAGAATATAAGAGTAAAGGAGACTGCAAGAGATCATAAGGTCTACACTAGGCAGTTCCATGTCCATTACCACCTGTCATTCGCATCTATAAAGTTGTCTGTTTCTTAAAGCAACCGATAGTTTCAGCGCTCTCTACATGGTTATGAAGTCTCCATTTGTTGACCACCCTATTAGTAAACCAAGTCTTGCCTATTTCCTTCTTAAATCTAAATATGTCCAATTTAAAGCCATTACTGTGAGTCCTGCCTTGTTTTCTTAATATGATGACCTTGTTTGTATCACCTGTTAAAGCCTTTGATCCACTTGAACACCTCTATTAGATCACCCTGCATTCTGCATTTTTCCAGAAAGTGTAAGTTTCTGTCTTTGTAAGGTAAATTTCTGAGCCCATGTATCATTTTGATCATTCTCCTCTGTACTGATTTTAGTGAATTGATGTCTATTCTATAGGACGGAGACCAAAATTGTACCACATAGTCAAGGATGGGCCTAACTAATGCTAGATAGAGTTTGATAATTACCTCTATACTTCCATTCATAACCGTCCTAGCAATAAAACCTAATGCTCTGTTAGCTTTGTTCCTGGCACTAATGCACTGTTTCTTGGATTTAAGGTCAGGACTCACTAGAACTCCCAAGTCTCTCTCTCACACATTTTTCTAAAAAAAAAAAAAAAAAAAAAACGTGTTATCTAAGCTATATCTGTTTTTGGGGTTGTGTAGCCCTTCCTTCCACAACAGACATTCCCCTCTTTCCCAATGCCCCTTTACCCCATCCTTCCATCTCATTCTTGGTCGCCCCCTCGTGTTCACTCATTCTACCTCTGCCACATTTTGCCATGTACTTTTCTCATAATTAAATATACAAACAAGTATATAAATATAAACTTCTTCCCTTTATTTTCAGATACAAGCAGTGCAAGCAAGAGCCCTGTACAGTAAAGCAGAAGAAGAACTCCTTGGAACAGTCAAATCCAATTCTAATCCAACTATTCAGACATTTGAGATGTTACTGCAAGAGCATTCAGATGTCTTTTACCCAGCAAGAGTAGCCAAATCACTTCTGGTTCACTGGCACCAGATGAAGCAGTATCACCTCCTCCCTGACCAGGCAGTGCAGCCTCTACAGAGAGGACAGCTCAAAGAATTCAGTGAAGCTGAACAGCAGGTAGGGAAGTTAAATTGTAAACACACTTTGTTCCTCGTTAAAATAGGGTTAGTAAAAAATGGTCGGGTGGATTGTATTTTGTTGCTGATGAAGTAGCATTTCTGTCCTTGTGGACTGTCCATACAAAAACACATTCACACCCAGATTACAAAACATGTTCTTCAAGGTAGACTACAAAACCCAGTACATACATGCATATACCAAAGGCTTTTTCCCCCCTTACACAGGAGGTAGCCAAAAAGAAAAAGGCATAGAAACCACTCCCACCTATTCCATCCCCTACATACTCCACTCCCCTCCACCCTCTTCCCTACCTCACATCTTGGCATCTCCTGGATGACGGGTCATTCCTGCATCCTGTGAACTGCCCTGGGTTCAGAAACAGTGTCACAAGACACAGCACATCCACAGCAAGGCCGCTTCATTAATTCGGCGGTCTCCCTCTCTGTCCCCTCATGCAGAAAAGAAGACTGGGAGAAATCCCTTCGGCCTGCGTAAATTTATTTCTCATACATACTCTCTCCCCCACCCCCTCATGCATCACAGCATCATCCATACACAACCCTTCTCCATTCACCCCTATCTTCTGTCCTCTCCCGTTCTTCCTCAACAGACATTCCTCTCTTTCATAATGCCCCTTTTACCCCATCCATCCATCTCAACCTAGGATGCCCCCTCATATTCACCTCTGCATTCCACACCTCTTTTACTAATCTTTCTTCACTCATTCATTCCATGTGCCCAAACCATCCTAATACTCTTTCATCAACCCTATCTCCCAGCTCCCTTTCCACCCCTGTTCTCCACCTCACCTCTCACTCTAGCCTAGTAACCCCTATCATACTTCTCAGACATTTCATTTCAAACACATTCAAACTCCTCTCTTCCTCTCTTATATTCCATGTTTCTGCCACGTTCAGTGCTGTCGGCACAATCACTCCTTCATATAACCTCCTCTTAGCATACATTCCCAAATTTCTATTTCTCATTACTCATTTTAAGCCACCAAGACATTTACTCGCTTCTCTCAATCTACATTCTACCTCCACCCCTACTCCTCCCTTTCCTGCCACATTCGCACCCAAGTATCTAAAACTAACCACTTCCTCCAGTCTCTCTCCCTTAATACCCACTTCCAGCCTGCTGCCACTCTCTCCCCTTGTACATCTCATCACCTTACTTTTGCCCACATTTATCTTTAGCTTCCTTCTTTCACACACCTCAAACTCTGTCACTAACTTCCTCAATCCCCCCTCTGATGCTGCTACAAGTGCAGTGTCATCAGCAGCAAACAACAATTGGCTTATTTCCCACTTTTCTCCATTTTCTTTAACCATCTCCAACCCCTGACCCACTACCCTTGCATTCACCTCTCACACCACCCCATCCATGTATAAATTGAACAGTCGGGGTGACATAAAACATCCCTGATGAAGTCCCACCTTTACCTTAAACCATTCACTCTCTCCATTTCTAATCCTAACACAAGCTCTACTACTCTTGTAAAAACTCTTGCCTGCTCTTAACAGTTTTCCTCCTCTCCCATATATCTGCAATACCTCCCACAGTGCCTTCCTGTCTACCCTGTCATAAGGCTTTTCCAAATCCATAAAAGCCCAAAAAACATCCTTACCTTTTCCGATAGCTTTCTCACATATCTGTCTTACCACAAAAATCTGATCTACACAACCCCTACCTGTCCTAAACCCACACTGTTCCTCACCAATTACTCCCTCTGTTCCTCTCCTAATCCTCTCAATCAAGACCCTCCCATAAGCCTTTCCAACTACACTCAACAAGCTGATCCCTCTGAAACTACCACACTCACACTTGTCCCCCTTTCCCTTGTAAAGTGGAACTATACAGGCACTCCTCCAGTCCTCCTGCACTCTTCCCTCTCTTAAACAAACATTATATAACCTCACCACAACTGTACCTCTGTTTTTCAGACATTCTGTATGGCATCCATCCAACCTAGGTGTCTTACTTGTTCTCATCATCTTAACAGCTGCTTTCACTTCATCTTTCCCTATTTCTCCTCCATTTTCCTCACTCATCACTCTCATTTTCTTAGCGCTTCACACTGCAATTACCTTTCCCTCCCTATCCTCCTCCACATTTAGCAACTCCCTAAAATACTCTGCCCACCTTCCTCTCACTGCCTTCTCTTCCATTATCATCTCTCCATCTGCACCTTTTACCTTTTCTTCTCTACTTGATTCACCTCCTCTTCCTCTCTTAATTTTTTTCCAAAACGTCTTATTACTCTAAAAAAATTCTGTCACACTCTTACCCCATTTCACATCTGCTCTCCTCTTTGCCTCCTTTATCTTATGTTTGACTTCCCTGCTCTTTACTTTGTACCTCTCATATAATTCCCTCGTCCTAATTTGTAGCCAATAAGTAAGAACCACACTGGCACACTTGTGTTCAGGACACCATCCAGCTCTGAGACCGTGCCAACACATAACAAGACTGACTACAAAATCAAACTTCCCTAGATGCAACTACTACACAAAGGACACAGAACAGCTTATCCTAAACTGCTCCACACAAACAATACCTAGATAACATAATATTGCTTTCCTGGGTGACCTGTGGGTCTGCCTGGCAACCACTGCCAGTTACCTGGCAAGAGATCTGAGGCAATGGTCTGATTGATTTTGATATTGCATTTGGTGGGCTGTGTTTGTGTGATGTGACATTAGGAGTGAGTGGGTTCAAGGGCAGTTACTTAGTATTCAGTGAGGAGGATTTTGGGTTCCTGAGTATGGATCTGAGGTGGGCAACCTCCAGCCTATGAAAGCCTAGTATCTGGCATACCAATAATACCATATGCCCATCATCCAGGAGGAGCCAAAATAAGAGGGAAGTGAATGGGAGTGGAGTATGTGGGGATGGAATGGGTTTTATACCTTTGTTTTTGACTACCTTTCCAGTAAGGGTGAAAAAGCTGTTGGTATATGTATATATGTGTTAATGAAAAAGTATTTTCGTGGCACAATATCAAGCACATGAGTAATACACGAACTTGAAATAAAGGTGTTTTCTCCATGTCAATTGATAGATGCTCACTGACCAAGTGAGACAGAGTGT
Source organism: Oratosquilla oratoria (assembly GCF_046742065.1). NCBI lineage: Eukaryota > Metazoa > Arthropoda > Malacostraca > Stomatopoda > Squillidae > Oratosquilla > Oratosquilla oratoria. Next base: position 57,275,705 of record NC_134800.1, read on the forward strand.
CAGTGCTTGCGGCAGAGGTCAAGGTGATGGCATTTTGAACCCTGCCACCAGCAAGTAGGACCAATGGCATGGTTCATTAAATTCCACACTACAGATCCTCTGTAAAGGGCACATGTCCTAGGCTCTTGATAGGGCGAGTTTGCAACATGAAAATAGATAATTTTATTATTCCACCACAAATACTAATACAAAATTAATTTGCTTCTCTTCTATCAAGGTACATGATTCTGAACTTTATGAAAGCAGTGATGACCTCCTGGAACATGAGCTCGGAGTGGCAAGTCGTGGGGTAAAGCGAGAGATGCGACTACTGGAGGACGAAGTGCTGCAGTGGCAAGTGTTAGTGGACACAGTCACTGGAATCTCACCGCCAGACTTCGATAACCAGACATTAGCAGTTCTAAGAGGCAGGCTGGTTAGGTAAGAAGAATTAATAAAGATTTATTATGTGAGGAAGAAGGGTCACTATAAATGAAGTGGATGTGCTATGTCTTGCTGCATTGCTTCTGACCTAGGTAGTGGATAGGGATGACCTTACATCCACAAAGTGGGGAGATAATAGGGAAACGGATGGGTGATGGATGGGAGTGGGTGCATGCCTTGGCTGTCTACCTCCTACATGAGAGGGCGAATCTGCTGGGTATAGAGGTAGATTATTACTTGACCATTTTCAACATGGTGACATAGACTTTGGGTCTGGCTAATGCTAGATTATGCTATTCAACTAAGGGGGTGGACTCCAAACTAAATCAAGGACTTCACCAAAATTATATTTTGTACCAAATCCATCCCTTGTCATGCAGTAATTGGGACTATCTATCTATATACTAAGGGGTTCCTCCTCCTTATAAGGGAGGTAGCCAACGACCCTGGTTTCCCTCTCATCTTAGCTCCTTGTGGATGCAGCAAGACATGGTACATCAACAACAAGGCTGCTTCATTTAATCAGCAATCCCCCATTATTATTTCTCTCAGGACTAAAATCTACAAATTTTCATTCTGTTGAAGAAAAGAAACTGACTTACTCTTATTGTTGCAACTGTAACCCAGGGGCCAGGGATGGCCACACACATGTGGTGGTCCTGCAAGATGGACAGCAAAACCTCCCATTTTCAAAACATGTGAACCCCCCTCACCTCCATCAGGAAGTGCAGCTCTGAGGGGTTGACACTTGGTCTCTGGAATGGGCCCAAGACTTTTCTCTATCTTTATCTACTTTATCTGTATTTCTAACCCTTCATGGAGAGCTGACAACCAATGACTGCTTCCCTTCTCCTACCACGTTCAACTGGTGACATAGAAAGTCCCACATTGATACAACTCAGTCAACTGTCCAAAATTTCTTCCCAGATAGATCTGTGGGAGGTTCTGAGGACTGTTGCCAGCCACTGTAGAGCTGTGGGTTTTCCACTTAGGGGCAACATCCTAGCCTCCTAATAGGGGGAGTTCATGGTGTTAAACCAAATCAAACAAATGACACTATGTTGAAATCAAGGAGAAACATGTAACTAACTTTTTTTTTTTTCTTCTTCTTTTTTATACAGATATCTGATGCGATCAAGGGAAATTACACTTGGGCGCAAAGCAGCAGGTGGGAATGTTGATGTAGATTTGTCTCTTGAGGGTCCAGCATGGAAAATCTCAAGACGTCAGGTAAGAGATCATTCAGCAACTTTGGAATTATCATAATTATGAAAGCCAAAGAATGCATTACATATCTGTTTTTAATATACTAGTGTTATACTTGTGGTGGGAACAATGATACCTGTAAGCTGTATTCCTGTAAGACACATTACAGATAATTTGATCCATGCATCCTCTACTTTTCCTATGCCCACACAGTTCTTCCCCAGTTCTGTTCCCCTTCTGATTCTCCCATATGCCTTACTAACTTCTCAATAGACTGATCCTTCTAAAACTACTACATTCACGTTTTTCTTTTCCTTTGTAAAGTAGAACTATACAAGCACTCTTCCTGTTCTTCCTTGCCTGAGGCACACATTAAACAACTTCATTAGCTAATCCACTGTAAGAGTTCCTCACTTTGTCAGACACTCCACATGGCAGCACCTGTCCAACCCAGGTGTCTTACCAGCTTTCATCATTTTATATGCTCTTTGTGTCTCATATTTTAAGTAGTCATTATTATTTGTTTGTGATCATTTAATATGTATAAATTATAGTCTTGAAAGAATTTTTATTTAGATATATTTAAATGAGTGCATAGAAGGTTTAGGGAGAAATGTTAATGTAGTGATATTGGGAGATCTTGATGCTAGGGTTGGAGATGAATCAATAAATGGAGTGGTTGGAAAGTGTGGAGTGCCAGGAAAAAATCATAGTGGAGAGATGATGGTGCAGATGTGTCTAAAAAGAGAGTTGATGATAGCAAATACAGTGTTTAGAAAGAAAGTCAAGCATAAGTACACATGGACTATATAGTGGTAACCAGGGGTTTTGGATGTACATGTTCTAAGGGGAGAGAGTGGGGGAATATCAGATCATTTTATGGTGGAAGGTAAGTGAGAGTGGAGGATAGATGGAGAAAAAGGGGGTGTGGGAGGGAGTGAAGGATAGAGTAGAACAAGGAGTGAAGGGGGAGACAAGATGTTTCAAGGAGGGTGTCACAAGGTGTGCAAAGATGGTGTGTGGAGCAAGGAGGATGGGAGGAAACAGAAGGGAGGGTAGCGAGTGGTAGGATGATGAAGCAAAGAAGGCTGTAGAAGAGAAGAAATGTTTTGGAAGACATTAAGGGAGGAAGAGGAGGTGAATCAAGTAGATAAAATAGGATGAGAGAATCATGAGAAGTACAAAGAAAAGAGAAGTAAAGCATAAGATAATGGAGGCAAAGAGGAGAGCAGATGTGAAGTGGGACAAGAGTGCAACAGAATATTTTGAAAGTAATAAAAATAAGTTTTGGAAGGAAATTAAGGAAGGAAAAGGAGGTGAATCAAGTAGAGAAGGAAAGGTAAAAGGTGCAGATGGAGAGATGATAATGGAAGAGACAGCAGTAAGAGGAAGATGGGCAGAGTGTTTTAGGGAGTTGCTAAATGTGAAGGAGGATAGGGAGAGAAAGGTAGTTGCAATGGGAAGAGCTAAGAAAATGACAGTGATGAATGAGGAAAATGGAGAAATAGGGAAAGATGAGGTGAAAGCTTTTATTAAAATGATGAGAGCAGGTAAGGCATCTGGGTTGGACGGGTGCCATGTGGAGTGTCTATAAATGGGAGGTACAGTGATGGTGGATTGGCTGGTGAGGTTGTTTAATGTTTGTCTAAAAGAGGATAGAGTATTGGAGGAGTTGTATAGTTCTGTTTTACAAGAGAAAAGGGGACAAATGTGAGTGTTGTGGTTTCATAGGGATCAGTTTGTTAAGTGTAAGTGGGAAGGCTTGTGGGATGGTTTTGATTGAGAGGATTAGGAGAGGAACAGAGGAAGTAATTGGTGAGGAACAGTGTGGGTTTAGGACAGGCAGGAGTTGCACGGATCAGATTTTTGTGATAAGGCAGGTAGGTGAGAAAGCTTTAGGAAAAGGTAAGGATATTTTTTGGGCCTTATTAATTTGGTAAAGGCTTATGACTGGGTAGACAGGAAGGCACTGTGGGGGGGTATTGCAGTTATTTAGGATAGGAAGAAAGCTATTAAGAACAGTTGAGTTTTTACGAGAGTAGTAGAGTCTGTACTAGAATTAGAAATGGAGAGCGAGTGCTTTGAGGTATAGGTGGGACTTCGCCAGGGGTGTGTTATGTCATCTTGGCTCTTCAATTTATACATGGATGGGGTGGTGCGAGAGGTCAATCCAAGGGTAATAGACTGGAGATGGTTAACTACTTCCATACGGTGCCGCCTACGTAGGCGGCATGAGGAGCAAGTGGGTACTCGATGATGCCGACATTGGCATCTTGATTATATTTATTGTAGTCGTACCTACGTAATTTCCATTCTCTCTAAACTGGCTTCATCAATTTTCTATGGTTATCAAAATACACGGGTGAAAGAGAACGAACGATTGAGCACTGACTTTATTTTCTATAATGTTATTATTATGACGCAACATTGCTAGTCGGGCAGCTAATACTGCCAGACGTGCAATGTGCCCCGGAGTGAAGAGGTTAAAGAAAATGGAGAAAAATGGGAGATAAGCCAGTAGTTGTTTACTGATGACACTGTGCTTGTAGTGGAATCAGAGGAGGGTTTAAGTAAGTTAGTGACAGTTTGGGAAGGTGTGCGAAAGAAATAAGTTCAAAATAAATGTGGGTAAAAGTAAGATGATTAGATATACAAGGGTAAAGGATGGCAGCAAATTGGAAGTGAGTATTAAGGGAGAGAGACTGGAGGAAGTGGATAGCTTTAGATACTTGGGTGTGAATGTGGCAGGAAAGGGAGGAGTAGAGGTGGAATGTAGATTGAGAGAAGCAAGTAAATGTCTTGGGGGATTAAGAGTGTAATGAGAAATGGACATTTGGGAATGTATGCTAAGAGGAGACTGCATGAAGGAGTGATTGTGCTGACAGTACTGTATGGGGGCAGAAACATGGAACATAAGAGAGGAAGAGTTTAAATATGCTCAAGATGAAATGCCTGAGAAATATGGTAGGGGTTACTAGGTTGTATAGAGTGAAAAATGAAGTGAGGAGGAGAGTAGGGGCAGAAAAGGAGTTGGGATATAGGGTTGATGAAAGAGTATTGGGATGGTTTGGACAAGTGGAAAGAATGAGTGAAGAAAGATTAGTAAAAGAGGTGTGGAAAGCAGAGGTGGAAAGAGTGAACACGAGGGGGCAACCAAGGATGAGATGGATGGATGAGGTAAAAGAGGCAAGGGGAATATCTGTTGAGGAAGGGAGAAAATAGGAGTGAGTTGGGAATGGTTGTGTATAGATGATGCTGTGATGCATGGAAGGGTATGAGTGAGGGATGGGAAGATGTGTGAATGATATTATGATGCAGCCTGAAGGGATTTCTCCATCATCATCTCTCTTCCTGCATGAGGGGATTGAGATGGGGGTAGCCAATTAAATGAAGCAGCCTTGCTTCATTGCTTCTGACCCAGGGCAGTGGGCAAGATGCAGGGATGACCCATTGTCCAGGAGGAGCCAAGAAAGGAGGGAGGGAAGGGTGGTGCATGGGAATGGAGTATAAAATGATGAAATGGAAGGGAGTGGATTTATACCTTTGACTTTGGTTACCTCTCTTGTATGGGGGAAGAAGCTATTGCTATATGTATTTATTATTATTGTTATTACTACAAAGCCCTCTGTGAGGGGCACCATCCTATCCTCCCGATAGGGGGGAGTGTGTGACGTTAAACCATATCATCATCATTATTATTATCATTATTATTTTTTTTTTTTTCAGGGAATCATCAAACTTCGTAATACAGGAGATTTCCTCATAGCAAATGAAGGAAAACGGCCCATATACATAGATGGCAAGCCTGTCCTAACTGGTAATAAGGCAAAACTAAATAATAATTCAGTTGTAGAAATTGCCTCTTTAAGATTTATCTTTCTCATAAATTTGGACCTTATAAATGTAATTAGACAAGAAACAGCGAAACTAAGTGGTCACTGATATTCACTCTAAATAGGTCTGTTTTCCTTATTTTGATTGTGCTCCCAATACGTGAAGTACAAAGCCTATAAATTATATTTTCTTGTACAGTATTATTCTGTCTGAATTATGGTCAGATGAATTAGCCAATCAAACTGAGTTACCATAAGACTTAGAAGAGAAAAAAAAAATATTGTTTTCAATTTGGTAATTGTAGTACAGAAAAATTAAAATTGTCAACATAAAATTGAATAATTTGTCATTTCTTTTAATTGATCCTTGATATCTGATAACCTCTGGAAAGGAAAAAAACAAAAAAAAACTGCAGGAGATCTGTGGCCCCACCGGAAACTGGTCATAGTTACCAGCTTAGCCCATAAGTCAGTCAGTGATGAATTTTTTTGTGTTGGAGTACCGTGTAGTACATGTTGGTAGTATGTGTGAGCAAAATTTGACGCAGCCCAAAGGGATTTCTCCCCGTCTTCTTTTATGCATGGGGGGACGGAGAGGGGGGGGGGTCGCCTATTTAATGAAGCGGCCTTGCTGTGGATGTGTTGTGTCTTGCGGCACTGCTTCTGACCCAGGGCAGTGGACAAGGTGCAGGGATGACCCGTCATCCAGGAGGTGCTAAGATAAAAGGGAGGGTGGAGGGGAGGGGAGTGTATTCAGGGATGGAATGGGTGGGAATGATTTTATGCCTTTTCCTTTTTGGCTACCTCCCTTGTAAGGGGGAAAAAGCCTTGGTGTATGTATGTATGCATGTACTCTCTGTGTGGAAAATACACACTATAGTTGCTGCACTGCTTCTGACCCGGGCCATGGGCAGGTGAGGATGTTGCTTCAACCACAAGGAGCTAACATAAGAGGGAAACAAGGGTGGTGGGTGGGAGTGGGTGCATGCCTTGACTTAGCTACCTCCCTTATAAGGGAAAAAAAAAAACTTTGTTATATTGGATGGATAGATAGATTCTTAGTGTAGAGTATAACCTCAATATGTGCTTGCCAGTGAAATTCTTGCTTGTTTTGGAAGGCATTTTTCTGTGAGGCTAATGTCTGAAGAGGTTTGATGGACTACGGTGTTCTTTCTTGAAGATCTTATTTTGTGATCCAAGTGTAAATGCATTTTTGTATGGATGTGTTGTATGCACCAAAACACCATTTGAGGGGACAACCGAGGATGAGGTGGATGGATGGGGTGAAGGGGGCATTGAGTAAGAGGGGAATGTCTGTTGAGCAAAGAAAGGAGAAGGCAGGAGATAGGAATGAGTGGAGAGTGACTGTGTATGGATGATACTGTTATACAAGAAAGGGGAGTAGGGGGTGCTTATGTGTCAATGATATTTTGACACAGCCCAAAGGGATTTCTCCCCATCTTTTCTTTTTCTGCATGTGAGGACAGAGAGGGGGTCACCAATTAAATGAAGCAGCCTTGCTGTGGATGTACTGTGTCTTGCTGCATTGTGTTTGACCCAGGGTGCAGGGATGACCTGTCATCCATGTAGGGTGAGAAGTGTGTCATCCTGTCTAGGTAGAAAGAATAAATGAAATGAATAAATAAAGTCTTAATTGAGTACTCACTCTAACCAGGTTGATGACTTCAGCAACTTGAACTCCAGCAGTGTTAGAGTCAGATGCATGGCTAAAGTTGTCTAGTGCATCTGAGGAAATTGGCTGCATGTGGAGTTCAACATGGTCTGGTAAAACAAGTCCTCTGTCTGTCATCCTCTCTCTACATACAAAGAAAAAAAAAAAAAAAAAAAAAAATCTTACATGAAAAATATAAAGTTCATCACTAAAATCCAGAGGTTGTCAATAACAAAATTGGATAATAAGTACTTCATACTATAAAGCTGTCTTCTAAGTGAATTTCTAAATACATTTTAAATACATATACCAAGGGCTTTTCTCCCCCTTATAAGGGAGGTAGCCAAAGTCAAAATGCATAATCCCATTTCTACCCATTTCATCCCCACCCACTCCACTCTCACTCACCACCCCTCCCTCTCATCTTGGCTCCTCCTGGATGATGGGTCATCCCTGCACCTAAATACATTTACTAACTCAATATTACCATATGATAGGAGACAATACTGCCATCACAGTTCTGCGTGTGTTGTAAAAGGCAACTCCCCCTCTTTCTGTACTTCTCCCACTAAGAAGCAAGACAAAAGCATAACTTAATTTAGCCATCCCCCTTTGTAAGAGAGGCAAGACCTTTGCATATGTATTATATTTTAATTAAATCTTGATCCTGAACCTATGCATTACTATTATTTTTTTTTTCAGTGCAATGTCAGATAATTCTATTCAGCCTAGGGCTACAGAGAACAGGATGCCTAGTTCCACACTCCTTCCCATTTTAGCTGCCTTTATGGCCAGAGTAGGAAGAGTAGTAGTCTTTCTTCCCCCTACCACATGGGAAAGGCAAAAATGGAAATACGTACTCAAAGAAAAGGTACAAAACAGTATTAAGAATGGGTTTGACAGCACAGAAGGACAGTCACAGTACAATACATGAATGAGTGGAGAGTGTGTATAACATGTTATACAAAGGAGGAGTGGGGGGTAGGGGGGTAGCTTATGTGTGAATATTTTGACATAGCCCAAGGAGATTTCTCCCAGTCTTCTCTTTTTCTGCATGAGGGGACAGAGGGGGGCAGGGGTTGCTGATTAAGTGAAGCAGCCTTGCTGTGGATGTACTGTGTCTTGCTACATTGCCTCTAATCCAGGGTAGTGGCTAAGATGGGAGAAGGTGGTGGATGGGAGTGGATTGGGTGGAATAGGTACATGCCTTGAACTTGGCTACCTCCCTTATAAGGGGGAAAGAGCTCTTGGTATATAAATAGACCACCGAACAATTTTATTCAACTGCAGTACAAAAGCTAAAAACTCAAGCCTATCCCAATAAACTTTTAGCTGCTGGTCAGTTTTGTTTTAATTTTATCATCACCACATCAAAAGGGTTGAAGACCTATCATTGAGATTTATTCAATAAAACAATCAACATTTATCTCAATCACTTGTGTGGGATGGTAACACTAACCTGTACATAAGGACTTGCTGGTGTAGACCTTCTAACAGAGTTCCTTCCTTGCTCAATGGCCAAAGCAACAAGACATCTATTGCAATATCCAAGTCTTCAACACATCTAATGATTGTAGTGTCACTGCTTAAGGCAACTGCCAATTCTCTGTCTTCAATATACAACTTACAAGACTTGAAATGAGACAAAAGGGACAATCCAGTCAAAGGAAAGGGAGCTAAATCGCATATGACAATTGAGGAGCTTGCTGGGAAGGCACCAATGACTGCTGCCTTGAAGAGTATATGCATTTCTGAAACAGAGGAACTGTTTATATACTGCAGTGCATATGGGCTGACTGAAACCCTATTCTCGGTACTCTCAACAGGATCAGTTCCTGAAAGAGCAAGGTAAATTGCACCATCACAATGGAAGTCTACATCCACAACTTCTCCCTTCTCCACAGTTTTATCAATGGTTACAGGATAGACAGCATTTTCCCAGCATGTCTTGTTATCTGGCAGAGAACTTAAGATCTCTTCATCATCTAGGTGGAGATCAAAAGCTAAGCAAATGGCATCTATGCGGCCACTAGAAATGGAAGTTGAACTGATAACTTTCTTTATTTTTCCATGTAAAAATTCTTTTATCATCACAGGTGAATTGAAATTCACATTTAATACCAACTCCCAGCTTGACAGAAGAGTATATCCTCCAGGAATATTATCCATTTTTTCTGATGTATATGGATCTGAAGGGTCCATTTTCAACACCTTCCCACAAAAAGATGTAGAATCATGATTTAAAACTTTTGTGTAGGAGGCAATGTAATCACACTGCACCAAGGCTATGTAGATTTTTGCAGAATGAGGAATAACTATACTCCTTGGTTGGAGATTAGTGCCACAACCTGTAGACTGGTCCTCCTTAAGTTCACTTCCTTGAGTAGCACCTGGTTCTTCTTCTAGACTGAGCAGTTCTCTCCATGCATGATCCAATGTATGAAGGATCTGTTCCCCAAACAATCCAGCATCCATAGTTTCACTTATCACCAATGAAACCCTATTCAGAAAGAAAAATGAGATTTTTAGAATTAGAATGATTTATGTCTATTAACAATACAATACAACTTCATTCCTCTAAGATTCAAATGAAATATGCAGTTATCCATATATTTTGCTTCAAGTTTCAGTATCCTGAAACCAGCAGCAGCAGTGGGTAGCAACAATCATTAAACCTTCACATAAGATCTCTGGGAAGAAATGTTACTGTTGTCTGTGTTGAGCACTCCTACAAGATCTCTAGGAAGAAATATTAGATTGTTGGCAGCATTGTTTTATAACCCGTCCACACTGAGCCTCGTGCAGCTCCAACACATTGTTTGTAGTGCTGTGGGCAGACTTTTCCAAAATGCCACATGATTCACAACCATTCCAATTTCATGCTATGAGGCAGTGCCCATTTTGATGCAGAGGGGAAAGGTACATCACGCGCCGTGCTTTCCAGGATGATACCTATATCCAAGTGGACCAGGAGCAACATTCTTGCATTTATATTTATTTATTGTTTATTTGGTCCTATTCTGCCAGAGCACTCTGTAGAACTGGCAATTTTTCTTACCTGATACATAATATATGCATGTTAACAAAGCTTATAAAAGAAATACAGCCAGCCAAAACTAAGTATTCATATATTTACTACAGCTGCATCTTTGCTTTTGGAATGCAAAGTGCAAGGAGTACAAGTGGAGGAACTTAAGAAGTGCAAGTTTGAAAGTAATTAAAGCAGAAATATCTCACATTATGAACTGTGAACTGGACAATGAGGAGAGACATCCTTCCCTTGACAATGTTCAGAGGTGACTGGTGTGCTGCAGCACTCCAGTTAGTGACACTGTTTCTATGTCAATAGCTTATAGTAAGAGGAGATGATACTGAACAATGTTTAAGAAAAAAAGACATCCACAAATATACATGTATATGTGGACCAGGGTGATGGGTGGGAGGATAGTCAAGAGGGTATTAATGGATTGCTGTGATGCCCAAAAGAAGAATTAGAAGAATACTGGACATAAATGTATTCATAGGAGATGGCATTTAGTTGCTATATCATTATCTGGTAAAAGAGAAATTGAGAGTGATGGTGTAAAGAAGGAAGAAAAGTGAGGAAGACAGAGAAACAATGAAGGTTAGCAAATTAAATGAGGAGAAAGAGAAAGAATACCAGGCAAAGCTGATAGAAGTATGGGATTTAGTGAAGGATAAAGAAGAAACAGAAGTCACGGAAGAATGGGTATGTTTCAAGGTGGAAGTGCTAAAGTGTACAAAATATGTGATATGAGGAAGATGAAGCAATCAATAGTGGGATGAAGGGGTAAGGACACTGGTGGCAAAAAAAAGAAGTGAACCTATGAAGAATGGGGAAGCCTATTAATAGGGTGGCACACTGAGCATTCCTCACTAATACGCTACTTGCTTTTGCTACTTTGAGAAGAAATCACTTCAGTTACAATCTTTAGTTTTTCAAATTTCCAAATGTCAAATTACTCTTGCATCATATTGTGAGAAGCTGAATGACAAACTAAGATAAGTTAAACATTTACAAAAGTTAGACACATTGTTGAGATGTTCTTACTTAAGTCTAGAATATTGTAACTAAAGTGGTTTCTACTCAAACAAAATAGCAAAAGCAAATAGCATGTTAGCCTAGTGTGCTGCCACCTTATGAGAGGTACAAATAATGAGATGAATGAGTGAGGTTGAAGGCTCCAGCACAGAACTGTGTACCTGTCATTTTCATATGATATTCTATGGGAAGGATTTTGGTGTCTGTGAGCAGGCAATGGGTGATATGCAGGGATGACCTGTCATCCATAAGGAGCCAAGATGAGAGGGAGGGAGAAGTGGTGGATGGGAGTGGAATAAGTGGGGATGAAATGGGCTGGAATGGAGTTATGCCTTTTGACTTTGGCTACCTCCCTGGTAAGGGGGAAAGAGCCCTTGGTATATTTGTGTATTTATGTACATATATCTGCAGGCACCTTACTGGGGTGGTTTTGATGCATCCTGTAGAGTCTATCTTTGGCTGACTGTTGGGAATCATGCTGTGGAAGTGTAAATGAAGTCAGTTCTCTTGAATTGTTTGATTTTTTTTTTATCTGTTGGCCTATGTAAGGGGGAAAGCCCTTGGTACACAGATAGATTTTCTGTTGTCTGAACCCTGTGGTTGTAATGGATTTTAATAGGTTTACTGTTTGTTGATTTATGTAAGATGGAAGGTAGTTAGAGTGTTCTGAATGAGTGAGTGAATATTAGGGCTATGTTTAACCTATTATTAAACTCTATAATTTTACTCATATTCTTTTGCTCCAAGGAATTGGTGCCACCAGCATAAGGATTGGTGGCAGGGGATTCTTGTAGTTCTTTTGGTCCCCAACTCTTGGTGATCTATTCAATGGCCGCAAAATATCAAGAATTACATTTAATCCAGCAGTGGATAGAAACATCTTCTTCAACTGTGTAAACAATAAGTGAAATAATCTTCTCGCAAAGGCAATTGCATTTAGTAAAGTTCTATGTTTTAATGTTCAACTAAGCACTGAAGTAAAATGCTACAAAGTCTCTTAGTTAGTTTACATATTTAGCTATCTGTAAGATCACTTTGTCTAGACTATGAACACCTCATCCTACAATGCCTGAGCAATGGATTGTGAGTGTCATCCATTCATTTTAGATTCTACATCCCGGTACATCAAGGTTCAAGATGTCTCCTGTCTGTATGTTCCCATTGTAATTGTTGCAAAATGGTGTGTGTTCAAGTAGAAGCTCAAAATATTCCATCATTGGTTTTCTTTGTTCAGTTTAAATTACAAAAAATAGAACTAGAGTATCTTTGGTGTGACAAATTGAATCGCATACAGTTCTAAAAATCGTAATTTACTCATGATGAAAAAATGCATCATATGAGGAACCATACCTGGACTTCTCAACTTAGGTACTGATAGAATTCTAATCTGTATATCATCTTATAATCCATTCAACAGTCACAACATGTTTCATTTACATTTTATTGTATTATTATTTTTCCCCTTGCTAATGCCTGATGACAATATCTGATATTCTCCTCCTTCTAACAACTATCTCAATTTGAAGAGATTCATTCATGGGTGTCCAGAGGTGGGGGGCAATTGCCCCTTCCCCCTAGAAATCCAGGGTGTGTTTGAAACTTTGCCATGTGGTAATTGTTGTTACGGGAATTGCATTGTTTACCTTGAGTTACGGCGATTTCCCGAAGGCTTGTTTAATTTCGAATCGGGAACCTTTCCTGAAACTCCGTACCACACTATCGTAATTTTAATTAAGATACTATTAAACTCCCCTCCCTCTTCATTTTTATTAAAATTATGTTGTAATTTTTTTTAACAAAATGGGAACTTTGAGAATTTACTTAAAAAATTAGTTGTCCCGTGGCTTCAAAGCTTTTTATGAATTCGTAAGAATCTCAGCCGAACGAGACTACGTTTTGTGAACTGAATCCCAGATCACCTTCAGCGCTGGTACCAGACGCTTCTCATAGAAACCTCGGCTAAGGAATTTTACTGTTCACATGAAGCCTCAAGAATTCACTTCAAGTTCGGACCTAATGTCTGAGAACTCAACCAGGTAAGTTCTCAGACGTTCTTGTAATTGATGAATCTTAATTACCATAGCCAGTCATCACATACAATTTTGTTAAAAATTTTAAGTTACCGGTATACTATATCAGGGTATGATTGATGAAAATCAAAATGTAACTTGATATAAATAATGTAACTATATGCTTATGCAGCCAATTTAAAGTGTATATCTTGATATAACCCTATACCATTAACTATGTATGTAAAATATCTTTGATTTTGTCTCCCCCTACAAAAATTTCTGTGGAATTATTTAACAATGTTTGGACCAAAACTGATGAAATATCTGTTCTACCAAGGACAAATTCTAAGGAAAAGCTACATACTTACTTTTGAGGGATGTGAACTGGAATTTTCATATCTGTACTCTTGACGTTTTGCATAAACACAGTGTTTGCATTATTTCTTTGGAGAACATCTTCTGCCATTTCATACATGAAAGGATCCATCTCACAAGCATATACAGCCTTGGCTCCACTTTCTTTTGCATACACACTAAATGACACAAGAAACAGGAGTCACACTTACAAAACTGACAAGGAAATCTAAATACATCATATGCACATATATATATCATCACATGCCTTATATGTTAAATATCTAATATATCTTATATATAATGTTCCCATTGTCCAGTATAATACCCTAACTAAATGCACCAATTTTGGTGAAAACCACCACCAATTCGAATAACAGAACACTTCCCAATTTCTATTGTGTTTTGTCACCAAAAATGGGTGACAAAAAATGGGAGTGGAATGGGTGCATGCCTTGGGTGGATATCTCCCTTATAAGGGAGAAGAAGCCTCTTACTACAGTATATGGATCAGTGGTTCCCAACCTTTTCTGGCTTGAGGTACCCTTGCCAAGCCTTTCAGATGTCCCTGGCACCCTTAATAGAAAATCTAAATTCTAGTTTGTCAGTATTTTGTTGATCCAACATCAGTGTAACAAAATTTTGTCCCTGGATAATATGAAAATACTCATCTTTACACTGATGCTGCTTTAATGAACAAAAATGGATGACAGAGTCGGTAATACAAAAATTATTTTTGCCCTGAATTTTGGCGGCACCCTCAGTTGATCTCACAGCACTCTTTGGTGCTGTGGCACACCAGTTGGGAACCACTGATATAGATAGACCTAAAAGCCACCAGCATTTCCATCCTTGAAGACAATTTGTACCAATATCAATTATCATAACGAGGTTATGGAGTAAGGTGGTAATAAAAACTGTTATTATTTCATTGACTAGAAACCCACAGTTCCACAGAGGGAGGCAATGGTCCTTGGGTACTCCTATTGATCTCTCTGTGAAGAAACAATGAACTGTTGTCTTCTATAGATAGGGTAACCTTGCTGGGTGCAGCTCTCTAACCAGGTGATTTTGAGGGAGACTATGTTCATGGCACCATTTTTGTCCTCTTCATTATGTGGGGTAAGTAGAGTGGATTCTGAACAGGGCTATGTTGTGCATGCTCCTCCCGAATTGCAATGACCCCCTCGATCCTAGTACAGTACAACCACTGAGCCTTCACTGCCTACCACATGGTTTATGACTATGGGGTTCCACAGTCTGTCATCTACCTACACACCATTGTGCACCATTGCCAGAAAACTGAGTTAATAATAGGAAGAATAAAGTTACAGTTAGATACAGGAAAGTGCCGACAGTGAATGAATATAATGTCACATTCATTTAGTTTTCTTTTGTAGAGTTATTTTGTGCTGATTAGATTCATTATGACTTTGGATGGTTAGATGTGTTGAAACTGATATAGATGCCTTCCAGTGGTTATTTCTTTGCATATAGCACAGGTCTAGAAAGTTTGGAAATTATTCTGTTCCACTCTAACCCCTGCAAATGTTGGAAGTCAGGTGTACTGTCAGTTCAAGTAGCTACCTCACATTTACCACTGACATCCCTTGTGGGGATTGATCCCAGGGGGGTATCAAAAGGTGGAGAGGCAAAGGTTAAATCTTCCCTTAAGGGATATCACATTGGGCTTCCATGGGCTTCATCAGAGCTGAATGCCGAGATTTAGTTTGAGCAAAAATGACCTCAGTTACAATATCATATTTTTCAAATCTCCAAATATCAAATTGCCTTTCTGTCATATATAGCAAAGCTGATTGATGAATTAAAAGATAGTAAACCTATATGAATGTTACACATACTGTTGAAATGTTCTTAGTGAAGTCTAGATTTCTGTAAACAGCTATATTCTAGTTATTCAAATGTATGTTGGAGGTTTTTTACTTTCTTTTTTAGGAATATCCCATTTTGGGGCTACAGGTAGTAGGACTCCTAATCCCATCCCCTGTCCCTTTGTTTGCCAAGATAGGAGGGAGGGAGGAGGGTGGAGGGGAGTGGGATATATGGGAAATGAAATGGGTGGGAGTGATTTCTATGCCTTTTTCTTTTTGGCTATCCCCCCTGTAAGGGAGAAAAAGCCTTTGGTATATATATGTATGTTGGAGGTAGGATGTGGAAGGAAGAATAGCCCAGCATGATAACCCCTTCAGGATGAACTATTCCCATTTTTCATATGCAATTCCTGGTTCAACCATTCTGGATCTCATTTGGATTTTGGCTTCTCAGCTGATATGCTCAGAGTACCAGGGGCAAAAGATTTTGCATTCAAGACAGTACACTGTGCATTTTGAAAAGAATACTGTGGCAGTAGCGATTATTTCCCTCACTGAAGGGGGTAAGTACCACTGTTCTCATAATAAATCAGTGTTCCTGAGTGTTGTGCTGGCAACTGCTGAGCTGTACTACCTTTGGAGCCCTAGTACAGAGAAACTATTGGGCCAGCATTGCCATCTGTGTTGTGACCAGAGATCTCCCAAGATCATCTCCTGCCCCATCATTGGTGAATGTATGTTAGTAATGGGAAGAATTAGATTAGTGTTGGATAGTTCTCGAGGAAAAATTTGACAGTAACTGAATGTATCATCAGTTTCAATCACTCTCGCAATATTGTCGACTTCCCTGCTGTCTATAATATAGTGAATCAAAACATATTGAAATTTTACTCAACTTACGAAACTCGCTATGCGACTAGGCAAACAAACGACTTCTTTAAAACTCAATACAGAACAACCAAAAAAAGCCAATGCTTATCTATTATAGGTGTTAACACATGGAATAAACTGGAAAAGGATTTACCTAAGACAAAATGTTTATCATCATTCAAACGATACTTAAAAAAGTCTTTAATCTATAAGTATTAGTATATTGAACACTTCAGGTCCATTTCATGGTTGTATTCATGGAGAAACTGTCATGCACTGCCCAAGTCTGCCGCTCTTTTTTTTCTATTCCAGCAGGTCACGGTGACCCAGATCTGCGCATTAAGCAATTATCGTCCCGTCAACAATCGACCTGACCTCTCACCTCTCACCTGACCCCCACAAGTTGCGATGCTCGCTCGTGCCCCCGATTTCTATGTGAGGTCGGAGTTAGCGGACGTCGTGTCGCATGTCATTGTGTATTTACCTAGTTGTATTTTACGGGAATGTGTATGCATGTATGTGTGTATATATGTGTGTAGATGTGTATGTACCATACTGACATGTAACAAAAATAAATAAATAAAAATAATTTTTTTCCTTAAGGGAGAGCAACTCCCCATAAGCTTTGCTTCTCGCTCTCCCTTTTCAACTACCAATTTTGTAAAAAAAAAAATGTATATATGTATGTCTAATTGTATTTAATATTGTTGAATAAACCTATAATATATAAATATATAATATAATATATATATACTTTTGTAACATTCCTATGGACCAGTAATGACTGGGGATTAATATTTATTTTTTCCTCTATTCTGCTACCCATCCCTCTCCTTTACCACTTCTAACTATACTTTTTCCATTATGTGATGACCCATAGAATGTGGCCAGCAAGACTGGGGTAATTCTAAATTGCACATCAGATTACTTCCCAAATCCAAACATATTGTGGCCCAATTAGTTTAGATATACAGTAGAAAAGATTACTGTACTAGATATTGCTGAAGAAATATAAAATACTCCCTGACTGGATTGAACCCCCAGAGACCCCCACAAGGTAGTGCAGCAGAACTTAACCTTTCCAAGACAGAAAAGAGAATGTAATCCCTCTAAGATCTATAGGGACAGGAGACCCTAATCTAAAAGATGGGTGGGGCTTAACCCCCCCTGGTAGGGAGGAGGTCAAGTCAATAGTTTACTATAACCATCTGATTTAGGGAATTGCCTGGTTTATGCAGTAAGCTTTCAGCATTTTTTTTTTTTATGCTTAGTATAAAGGCTGCTAGGTATAAAATCTACAATCAATAAGCAGTTGGGGGTGGGTACATGCCTCGGCTGGCTACCTCCCTTGTAAAGAGGAAGATGCTTTTTGCTATATACTTGTAGATAGATAAAATGAGTAAGCTACATCTCGTCACATCCAGCACCCCACTGTCATTTATATAACAAACCTGAGGAGTCCTGTGCCTGCCCCAATATCCAGAACAGTGTTCCATCCACCCTGAACAGCCTTTTTTATGGCAGTCTGAAATTTCTTGTTTCGTGTAGCATCATTTAGCATGGGGAAGTGCCATCTGTCCACCAAATGTGCAGCAAGGCGGGAAAACAGCTCCTGCACTTGCGGATCCTTTGGGCACATGCTCTTGGCCTGGCCAGCATATGACCAAGCCTCTCGTACATGGCCATTCCTGAAGAACCAAGGAAATAAAAACTAGATACAATACATTCTTGATTATAATTTATTGCACAACAGTCTTTGGAAGTACAGGTCATGTATGAGATTACATACTGGAAAATATAAAAAATAATCACAAAATTGTCAAGAGGGAAGCAGTCCCCGTTATTGTGACATTTTAATTCCAACCATGCTTACCAATTCCCATGCATTTTCATTCACATAGCTATACGGAGATTCTCTTGCATCTGATGCCACTTATATATGGCTATATAAATATGGATTAAAGTCTGATGATATAAATGCTGAATTGTGCTTTGTAAAACCATCAGATAAAAATAACCACAACATTCTGTTTCTGCATCTCAGAATACATCACAGAAAACACTGTATTCACAGTAAAAGAAATCTGGAAATACACACAACCACTATTTCCACCCCTCCTTGAGAAACTAAAAAGTATTATAAGAATACAAAAAAACCATATTAACCAGAAAATAGGGAAAGCAAGGGGTGTACTAATGAAGAAATAATGCATTGGAATGTGAAAAGGGAGGGAAGAAAGAATAAGAAGAAGAAGAAGAAGAAGAAGAAGAAGAAGAAGAAAAAAAAAAAAAAAGAGTTGAGGGAAAAACGGCTCGAAAGACATGTGGGAGATATGTGAGAGGAAGAAGTCAGTGTAGCCTCTAGAAAACGACATTTCAAATTAATGCCTTATCAATGATATGAGAACATTTGCATAAAAGAATACATTACAAATGCAGTCATTCAAAAGGAAGTTGTATGAAAAAGGTACAATATACTGTTGAAACAACTCCAAATCTATAACATATGATATAACAAGTTCCAAAACCATATACAGCATACCTGGGGCAGTAAAATCGACATCTTTCATGAGAAAAAAAAAATCTTGACAAATGACTGAGTAGATGGTGGCTATGGTTACTTTTTGTGATCTGCATTCTGTTTTCTGTGATCCACTGTGTTAATTCAATTCAACTACAGCTTTCATTGAAAGTTTAACTTGAATACAAAAATATATTCCATTACAATGTTAATGTTGTTTACAATTACTGATTTTATGTTATTCATACTATTCAACTATGCATGCCACAGACCTATCAGCTTCAGCTCTTCATAGATATTATTCTAGCTAGGTTCACTATGGTCTTGGATCACTTGCTAGACTCATGATCAACAGTTATTACTCTCCTGGATGAGAGCAGCTCAAAAGCTCTTGTATGGCCAGAGCTATGGGTTATGATGTGACCTACATACACAGACAGAAACACAAGCTCCTTGCCCAAAAATGAGGGATGCAGACATGCAGTGCTGCAATACTTTTTCAGCCCTGGGTGGAGACAACTCAAGGCTGCTCAGTTAGTAGGACAAGCCTATACCACTACACCAGCTCAGTGATGACCACTGGCTTCATTGTAATCTTTACTTCAACATAATTGTAGGCTATAACTTCATGTAGTTTAAGCTAATACACAATTTGTTTTGTAAGTGATTGCCTTTGATCTGAAAGGGTTAACAGCGATTTGCACATTTTGTGTGACATTTCTCGTTTCATTCTTCTGAAGCTATGACTGAAGCCAACATAATACATCACACACTCCTAACATCTAAGCACATAATTACCAACAACACAACCACAAAACTTTACAAATCTAATTTGCAAAGTGAACTTAATGTAATTGAACATTTATGGAAAATGTTGAAGATGCATGTTATAAATCTGAGATGCTTAGCCTTCTTATAAAACATGCACACATGTTTTCCTTCAATACATACTTGGTTACCAAGTACTTATCCAGTTTGTACACATACAACTTCCTAGAGTAGAGGCTAAACTACATATACTATCCTCACAATTTACACGTACATTTTCCACCTGGATTTCCGTGCAAAACCATACACTACTTGTGCAGGTTTAGTCTCCGGTAAACACGTACACACAAAATTTATATACAAAGACAAAACCATCAAAGATTTTTACACCTATTAACCCTGCCACAAGGTATTTTTGTCAAGATTAAGGATAACTTCTGGGGAATAGGGATGTCCCTATTAACTCCAAAGTCTTAGCTAGAGCTGAATAAAATAATGAGATTAGTTACCATTGAATATATTGTCTGCTATCAAGTTGGAAGAGGTAACCTTGAATTTATATTTCCATGACACTCATTTCTATGAAAAAAAAAAATAATAATAATAAAAAAAAAAAAAAAAAAAAACACGAGAGAGAGAGAGAGCTACATATGCTATGCACATTAATTTCCTTAAACAGTTGGTCATCATCTGGAGCCATTTCTGTCCCACTTCTACTGTTTTCTTACTTGTGAGCATGTGAGAAAGGCTTTCACACATTCAGCGATTGATTTTTGAGGTATTGAGCACTTCATCATGATAACTTGTTTCAAAACACTATAATTACATTCACATAATAGAAACACACACACACACCAAGGAATAATGGAGGGAAGTGAGAAAGAAACGATTCATTAAGACATGTGAGAGTTATATACATATACACACACATATATGTATGCAAAGAAATCACAAACATGTGATTCACAAAACATGCAAGTAACCACAAGGAAAATGAAAACTTGGTAACCAAAAGTTTTCATCTATTTAAGACATCTTCAAAGTTACTTGCACATATATTTGTGTGTGTATATATATAAGAAACATGGAATATAAGGGAGGAAGAGTGAAAGAGTTTAAATGTATTCAGAGTTGAAATGCCCGAGAAGTATGGTAGGGGTTACTAGGCTGGATAGAGTGAGAAACAAGGTGGTGAAGAGAGCAGGAGTGGAGAGAGAGATGGCGGATAGGGTTGATGAAAGAGTTTTGGGATGGTTTAGGCACATGGAAAGAATGAGTGAAGGAAGATTAGTAAAAGAGGTGTGGAAGGTAGAGGTGGAGGGAGTGAACATGAGGGGGTGACCAAGTAGGAGATGGATGGATGGGGTAAAAGGGGCATTGGGAAAGAGGGGAATGTTTGTTGAGGAATGAAGGGAGAAGACAGAAGATAGGGATGAATGGAAAATGGTTGTATATGGATGATCCTGTGGTGTATGGAAGGGAGTGGGTGGGGGATGAGGGAGTATGTTTGAATGATATTTTGACGTAGCCCAATGGGATTTCTCCTCGTCTCTTTTTCTGGATGAGGGGATGGAGGGGGGGGGGGTTGCCGATTAAGTGAAGCAGCCTTGCTGTGGATGTACTGTGTCTTGCTGCATTACTTCTGACCCAGGGCAGTGGGGGAGATACAATGACAACTTGTCATCCTGGAGGAGCCAAGAAAAAAGGGAGTGGAGTATGTAGGGATGAAATGGATGGGTGTAGATTTATGCCTTTGACTTTGGCTACCTCCCTTGTAAGGAAGAAAAAGACGTTGGTACACGTATTTATGTATGGCAATTTGATTTTTAAGGGGGCAATTTAGGGCAACTGAGGAAGTCTGGTTCAATTTTTTAATTCTTATTTTATTAAATTTGTTTAGTTTTTGATTTATCATTGATGCCTTGTTCTTTTGAAGTGGTTTTAAACCAAGGTTTTATGATTTTTCAGCTGAAGGGGAGTTTATTTTTCAAATTATAAGAATTGTATATCACACATGGGGAAATCAGGATTTTAAAGGTGTTTAGGTGGGGCATGGCCAAAGAAAGGTTGAGAACCATTATTACAGAATATCACATGAAAATTATATCTATATAGTTCTATGCTGGAGCCACTTACCCATCTCACTATATTACACAGACACAACTAGAACATAAAAATGCAGCAAAATATTCAAACATACAACAACCAATCACCTGCACCACACAATAAATCCATAGAAAAGACACATTCACACCCAGACCCTAAAACAGGCTCTTCAAGACAGACTACCCAGTTCAATACTCCATCAAATGTCCAACCCGACATTAACCCCACAGAAAAGCCCATCTCATGAGAGGGAAGAAACACACTTATGTTAAGAACACCATCCAGGACTAAAACAGTATCAGCATAGAGTAGGCTAAGCCACAGAATCAAAATTCCCTCAATGCAACCATCACACAAGAGATAACTGAAAACCTCACCTCACAGTCCCAGCCAACACAATATTTCTTCCTTGAGTGACTTCTAGGCCTGTCTGGTGGTTATTGCTGGTGGTTCTGGAAGGCGAGCACAATTGCCCATATTCGAAACCTTTTACCCTTGCATTTCAATCAGGAGCCTCAGGCCTCTGACACAGAGTCTCTGGTTTCAGACAAAGATTTCTATCAACTTCAACTTTATTACTTACACCTTTTCACACATGGCAAGCAGACAACTTGCAATTGCTCCCTTCCTCCTATTTTCAATTGGTGGCATAGAAAAAGTCCCACACCAATGCAAAACAGACAATCCAATCCAAAGAGATCTGTGAGAATACTCAAGGATCACTGCCAACTGTTATGGGTCTGCAGGCTTACCAATTACATACACGATACCTTTCATATTTGACTTCACCCATATTAGGAGAATTCAAGTTAGGATTTACATACATCAATTTTCATCATCATGTGGCAAGAAAGATTTAATTTTTCCGACACATTTTTACAGTTTGAATGTGTTTGAGATGAGGTGCCTGAGAAATATGATCGGGGTTACTAGGCTGGATAGAGTGAGAAATGAGGAGGTGAGAAGGAGAATGGGGGTGGAAAGAGAGTTGGGAGATAGGGTCAATGAAAGAGTATTGGGATGGTTTGGACACCTGGAAAGAATGAGTGAAGAAAGACTAGTAAAAGAGGTGTGGAAGGAGTGAACATGAGGGATTGGCCTAGAATGAGATGGATGGATGGGGTAAAAGGGGCATTGGGAAAGAGGGGAGTGTCTGTTGAGGAGGGACAGGAGAGGACAGAAAGTAGAGGTGAATGGAGAATGGTTGTGTATGGATGAGAGGGAGTGGGTGAGGGAGTATGTGTGAGAAATAAATTGATGCAACCCAAAGGGATTTCTCCCTGTCTTCTCCTTTTCTGCATGAGGGGATGGAGAGGAGGGGTGTTACTGATTTAATGAAGCTGCCTTGCTGTGGATGTGCTGTGTCTTGTGATGCTACTTCTAACCCAGGGCAGTGGACAAGATGCAGGAATGACCCATCATCCAGGAGGTGCCAAGATAAAAGGGAGGGAAGAGGTGTATGTTAGGGATGGAATGGGTGGGAGTGGGTGTGGGAGTGGGTGTGGGAGTGGGGGGGGGAGGGAGGGAGGGAGGGAGGGAGAGAGAGAGAATTTACACCACCCCTCAACTACACTTCTACAGCTCAGTTCCCAATCATTCCATCCTCTGCCCTTGGTCTCTCTTGCAGATGACCTGTGGCCTTCAGGAAACCAGGGGTGGACAATTTGGTCAGCTGTGCGCCCGGTATACCCAGATTTCATCAGCGGGCAACCACGAGTTGCTCCAAAGGCCACTGGGCAACTACTGTAAAACTGGAATTGTCCACCCGTGGGAAACCCAAACAGCCCTCATGCGGGGCCACAAGTCACTTAGAGAAGAGATACCATGTTGTTGTCTGGGGATCACTAGTGTAAGGCATTATAATTAGATGTTCTGGATCTTCTGTGTGGTGGTTGCATCTGGGGCAGTTTGAATATGCAGCCAGGCCTATTTTGTGTCAGTACTGTTTTAATAATGCACGTGTGCTAGTGCATGTGTGCTCATGGGGTTCTTGCTTGGTGTAGTAGGCTCTCTGTGTGGGGTTGTTGTTGGAGTATTGAGCATATTGGTCTTTCTTGAAGGGTCTGTTTAGTTATCTAGGTGTGCGTGCTTTTCTGTGTGGATATTTTGAGTGGTTTGGGTAGTGGGTTGTGGTAGATATTTAAGTAGTATGCTGCTGGTGTGTTCATCTTTGGTTGTTGTGTTCTGTTGGTGGGGCTATTGAGATGCAGTGTGAAGGGTGGGTGTTGTTTGGAGTTCTGGCAAAAAATTATGTTCCTGTCATTTTCATGTGTTCTAAAAGGAGGATTTTGGTTTCTGTATGTGGGTGCCACATAGGGAAGGTTTTGGTGCATCCTATTATTACTCTCAGTGCTCCATTCTATAGTGTTTGTAAGTTGTTTTCAATTTGCTGACCTTTGGGAACTATACTGTAGAGGAGTATTCTAGGCTGGTTCTTATGAACTGTTTATAGATAATTATTTGACTTTCTTTTTGCTGCCCAAAATCAGTGCTAGTGATGGTTTTCAAAAGGTTTATTTTCTTGATGATTTTTGCTCTCAGGTCCTTGACATGTGGGCTGAATGTCATGATTATCAAATGTTAGAACCCAGAAATTTTGGGTTCCTTTCCAATGGAAGGGTTTGGCCATTTAATTTGGACAATCAAAGATATCACAAGGATGAAAATAGACACTGGTGAGAGGCCCAGCAAAAAAGCCGGCATCTCTCAGATTTTGTACTCAGAATGTAACAAGTCCTACATACATATACCAAAGGTTTTTTTCCCCTTACAAGGGAAGTAGCAAAAAGGGCAAATCCATCCCCACATATTCCACTACCATCCACCCACCTCCCTCTTTATTTTGGATCCTCCTGGATGACGGGTCATCCCTGCATCTTGCCCACTGCCCACATTGGGGAAAGAGTATGAGACCTGAAAACCCAGATCCAAGAACAACAGTACCAAGTCCACCATAATATCACCACTGATGATTGTGTTACACATAAGAACAATAGCAACTACCAGATAGGGAAAGAGTATGTGACCTGAAAACCCAGATCCAAGAACAACAGTACCAAGTCCACCATATCACCACTGATGCTTGTGTTACACACAAAAACAGTAGCAACTACCAGATGGACTGGTAAGAGGCAGAACTACTGGTAAATGAGCCAAAAATAATACAAAGAAAATATCTGGAAGAAGCCATCATCCAAGGATTAGACACAATTGAACAATGTTGAGGCATATTAAACAAATCACCCCACCTGACTGTTGAATTCAAATTGCAAACAAAATCTTGGAAAATTACCCGTAGTTGCCCTCTACACTTTTTTCCTTTCATGATTTTGTCCATTAACAGTGAACAAATGTCCCTTCACCTTATTTCATCCACTTTTGCATTTGTTCATCGGTGGTAAACAAAGTTGCTCCTGCACAGAGACACCTGCTCTCTATCCTCCTTGATCTTCTCTAGGCTCCACTGACCTTCCCCCATTCCCCCTAGGTCTTCCTATTTCTCAGGAATTTATGTACCACAACTATGTACTCAATAAAGTTCTAACAAACAAAATATCATAATACTAAAGGCCCCATCCTCACATACTCTTCCTTTTGATAGCCATTTAATTTTACTATGGGCATGGTTCCCAATGACCAATAAAATAGATACCTTACAAATTATACAAAATAAAGCATTAAGAGTAATAACAAGATCCACAAAAACCACCCCAATACAACTTCTACATAGAGAAACCAAAATTCTCCCCATAGAATACCATATAAAATTATATGTACACAATTCTATGCTTTAGCCCTGAACTTCACTCACCCTTCTCATTACATCACACAGCCCCCAGGTAACTGACAATAGCTACTGGATGGGCCCTCAAGTTACTCAGTTCTGTTGTTGTCTCAGTTCATGCAGAGCAACGAGTTTCAGGGCCTTCTGTGTGGTAGCTGCATCTAGGGCAGTTTGAACCTGTGGCCAAGCCTATTGCTGGACAAGTTAATCTGTGATAACAGTTATTTACTTGAACAGATATTCACTGTGGATGAAACTAGGCACCTACATCCACAACAAAACAAAAACAATGCTTGATAAGCCTTTAATTTAAAGACTGGTCCGACTTTTTTTTTTCCTTTGCTGACTGGCAGGAATGTTGCTGGTCTCAAGCTAAAACATTTTATGATTTACCATTTACAAAACTGATGAGCTGGTCTATTACCATTCAAACTCCAAATCATGATGACTCAGGAACTATTTGAAAACAGATTTTTAAACACTGCTTAGATAAAGGCAGCATTTCTCACCCTTGTCCATCCCTTTCAGCAATTAAGTCCCTTTTTCTCTTTGATCCTTTAATGATGGGAGGGCAAATGCTTCTATTCTCTCTTCATACAACTTCTCTGCAAGGCTGAGAATCATTCTGGTTGTTGGTTTTTATATTATATTAATTTTTATTACACCTATTCTTTGTAAGAGACTGTACCACTGCAACATATTCCAATCTGAGACTTATAAGGTTCAGATTTTTTTTTTTTTATCATTTCTTCACCCACGTAGTGACAGACCCTCTTTAAGACTTTAACCCCTTCCATACGGTGCCGCACACGTAGGCGTCATGGACTTAGATCTCGGTGGCAGCAGCCAATGCCAGCCGTACGACGTGTCGTAATAATACTCGCATCATAAAATATAGTCACCGCTTATATCGATCGTTCTCTCTTCACCCGTGAATTTTGATAACCATAGAAAATGCGATTACAAAAGAATTAGAAAGAATGTCATTATGGAGGGGCGACTACAATAAATATAATCAAGACGCCGATATGGCAGCCTCGCGAATACACTCGCTCCCCATGACGCCTACGTGTGCGGCACCGTATGGAAGGGGTTAAGAATTCCATACGTTATTCCCTAAATTTAACTGATATGTTTGTCAGGCAACAGATTATCCCATATCAACTCTTTCAGAACTTTCTGCTCTTGTAACTCTCTCACTTCCTAGTGAACAATTCAATGATGGTGTTTCCAAACCAGTGCTCACTTCCAATACATAAAGTTTTCTGGCGATGAAATTCATTTTCCACTCTTGGCTCCAATCACCACAAGTACCTCTCATTGGTCCCACCAAGAATAGCTAATGCTTACTGCATCAAACTTCACCAGTCTATACAAAGTCAGTAAGACATGTAAATAGGGAAGGAAGATATCCCAATACATATATAGACCCAAACATTGTAAGCAATCATACATTCTGATTATGTATTCAAATGATGTAGTGATCAGCATTCTTGTTAGTGTATGTTCATACTGAAATTTTCTGATAACAACACTTCCTCATTTTCACTGAATCTTCAATTTTTGGAAAATTTCATTTAAGAAACTTTCTCCATTAATGAAGACTTTTTTTTTATAATTGTTCCGAGATGGATAAATTTGTGGTACAGTTTCCTACAGGGCAACAGATAAGCAAAGAACAGAATTACAGCTGAATTTAGTTTCCGAAAAAGTTTTGGTCTGACTAACCCTGTGGTTGACGACATTACCCCAGTGTTCAATTGCAGCTCGTAACTCCCCTTCTAGTGATTCTGGTATACTAAATGAATAGAGTTCTACCTCAGTGTCATCTAACGAACACTTTGCACTAAGTTTGAACACCTTCAGGGGAATGCCAGATAATGTATTTCCTCCAGATTCCCCTAACCACCAATACACGTTTGGATATCCCAAAAGACACCCAAATATCGTACTTAGGTTAACATCATCTGGTAGTTTGACCTGAACTGCCTGTTTAGGAATACTTTTTCTGGTTAAACTTTCAGCTACTCCACCATCACTAGGATCATCACTTTCTGGGCTTGAGTCACCAATCTGAGCAAGGATTGAACCGAGGTGTGTACAGAACTCACGGTGGGCTTCATCACTACCAACCTTTGGTTCTGATCCTGTAATGTCTACCAACCAACCAGAGGGGGAAATCATCAAATTACCTAAGGACTGCATTAAAGACTGTAAGTTAACAATGAACACATCTAAATCTATCTCCACTACCATGAGGGGTGAAGATATGAGAGAGCATGAATAAGCTCGTTGTAACAATGTAAGAAGAGCCGAAGTTTCTGGCGTACACACATCCCATAACAAAGAGGCTTTTATACCCTGATCAACTGCAACAAGCAAGGGTGCGACTTCATCGCAATACTGACTACCTTTGCCATCAAAACATTCACGAAAAATAACTCTCCACGTATCCATTTTAATACAATAAGGCTTTCAGTGCAAAATATATACAATACAAATCCCAGTCCTTTTATCACCAGTGCTCAGCATCTACATACAAGTGTAAACAGATGCACATACACATAAATACATATATATTCAAGTGGTAAATCCTAATCAGGCAACAGAAGTAAAATTTCTTGAGTACACCGATGACTGTTTACCTGAAGAGTAAATT
Organism: Oratosquilla oratoria; assembly: GCF_046742065.1. Lineage (NCBI taxonomy): Eukaryota > Metazoa > Arthropoda > Malacostraca > Stomatopoda > Squillidae > Oratosquilla > Oratosquilla oratoria. The sequence goes on from NC_134800.1 coordinate 57,303,808, forward strand.
AGCCAGAAGGTAGTATATATCAGGTGAATCACCGTATATTTTAAGGGCAACTTCAAACAGAGAAAAGGTTTCTTGATAGCGCTGATTTTCTTGCAACACTAAGCTCCAATCTTCTGCCAAACAAAATGAAAATATTGTTAATGTCTTCCCTACATGCAACTTCACTTTACATGATCTGCATTATGCACACATATTTCAATACAAGAGAACCATACCTAACACCTTGATGTAGGTCGTGTACTCAGTGTCCTGCAGATCGGAGTCTAAAGACAATGCAAGAGAAAGCTGAGAAAAACAGCGACCCGTTTCCCCTCTTCTTAAATTTTCCTTTGCACTAAGAAGATGTTTCTTAGCTATAGCACAGTTCTTTCCTTTGCTTCCTGACTTTAACATCCTAGGCTGGTAAGTGGACACTTTAGATGATCATTGCTCTTCATAAAATCTATAAATAAAAGGAAAAAATAAAGTAAAGTGTCATTTCATAAAGAGAAAGAATTTTTTTTCATTGTTACTAAAACACACTACATGCAGTACATTTTAAAAAGCTATCCCCTCATAAAAAGAGGTATGAAGGGGGAAAGCTTGAGTTCAAAGCATATTTCTTTACCCCATGTGAGAGAAATATATTAAGAAGGTCCCTATTCCACTTCATTTAGTCACCTTTTACAACAGTGCATGGTATTGGTATTCTTGTCCCCCACTACAAGGTGCTACAGAAAAGGTAGGTGGCTACAGCTGTTGACAGTTCACCAGTGTTTTATGTAGGTGTCATCAGGCGTGAACGGGTACACAAGGATGCTGGTGTCAGCGTCTTGATTATACATACAGGTAGTCGTTGACTTACGACTGAGTTCGGTTCCGACAGACAGGTCGTAAGTCGATCTGGACGCAAGTCGGATTTTATATATATACAGTATATATTACCCTTTATATATTATTTTTGCTACTGTATATATGTTTTGTATATTATATTTAACATACTGAAATAATCTTAGCATCTTTGAACTATGTTGTATAGTATTTTTAACCTTTTTATAATTTTATCTGATTTTCTTTGGGAAACGTAGCTTAGGCCTAAGCATACTGAATAAAAACCTATCATCTTTGACCTATGATATTAGATACTGTATTTTTCAACATTTTTATTATTTTACCACCAGACTTTCTTTAGGAAACGTATGCATACTGAATAAAATTGTATTATCTTTGAGCTACATTCTTTAATATTCATTAACTTTTTATAATTTTCGTTAGGAAACGCAGCCTAGGCCTACGCATACTGAATAAAGTCCTGTCATCTTTGACCTACAAATACTTTTTTGTTTGTTAAATTAAAATCATTGCAAGGCACAATTAGGAAAATTTCTATTTCAAAACACATTCTTTTCGTTTACGTACTATACCGAAAATATCGACAACAGAGCATAAACAAAGTTTACTGTTACATTTTATTAATCGCAAAACATAAAAATACAAAATGCTGTACCGAACATATTGTTATCGACAACAGACTAAGCATAAAAAAGTTTTACTGTTACATTTTATTAATTGCAAAACATATAAAAATACAAAATGTAAGGTAAAATTTTATTTCAAAACACATTCTTTTCGTTTACATACTGTACCAAACATTGTTATCGACAACAAACTAGCCTAGGCATAAAAAAAAGTTTTACTGTTACATTTTATCAATTGCAAAATATATAAAAATACAAAATGCAATGCAAAATTAGGAAACATTTTACTTCAAACAAAATGAAAGAATATTTAGCTGGCTGAAATGCTGACGCTGCCGGCAGCCTGCCAAAATTGTCGTACTTGCGTCTCGTGGCGTGCAAAGTAATTGTACTGCACTGCCAGGCATAACATTGCAATTCTATTACTCTATTAAATGTTAAATATTATTGCACTATCTCGTGGTCGTAAAGTCGATCAGTCGTAAATCGCATAGGTTGTAAGTTGACGACTACCTGTATATATTTTTGCAGTTGTACATGAGTTACCCCCGGATTATGTGAACTGGTTTCATCACGTTTTCTGTGTTTATTATTACTCTGAGTAAAAGAGAAAGAGTAATACAGCAGTGACTTCATATTCTTTAATGCAAGTAGTGTGATGAATTGTACACTTGGTAGCTGAGGCTGCATCCAAGAATCTCAGCTGTACTGAAGTACATACATACATATACCAAGGCTTTTTCCCCCTTACAAGGGAAGTAGCCAAAAAGGAAAAGGCATAAAATCATTCCCACCCATGCCATCCCTGAATACACTCCACACCCCTCCACCCTCCCTCTTATCTTAGCACCTCCTGAATGACGGGTCATCCCTGCACCTTGTCCACTGCCCTGGGTCAGAAGCAGTGTCGAAGACACAGCACATCCACAGCAAGGCCGCTTCCTTAAATCAGTGACCCCCCCTCTCCGTCCCCCCATGCATAAAAGGAGAAGACGGGGAGAAATCCCTTCGGGCTGCGTGGTTATTGAAATTCTGTACTGCCACCAAGATATACTTTAGGTACATATTACTGGTCTGCAGTACAAATTAGACATAAACTAAGCAATCAATCAATCCGCTGCACTAGGTCTCTCTGGCAGGAGACCCACGGCTCCTAGGTAACCATCAACAGCTACCAGGCATGCCAATGTGTCACTCGGTGCAGAAATATAGCATTGTCTAAATATTGTTAGTGTTGGGTAGTGTAAGACAAGGTGTTTAGTATCTTCTGTGTGATGGTTGCATCAAGGCACTGATTCTGTGGTCATGGCTACTCTGCACTGGCAGAGTTTTAAAGCCTCATTTACATGGGGCAGGTTGAGAGGTAAGTCAAGTGCAAGTTATTTACCATGTGTAAACATCTGTTTGACAAAGAAAATTGGGCAGGCTACCCAACATTTTGTCAAGCAAATATTTACACATGACAAGTAACTTGCACACTTGACTTGTTTCTAAACTTGCTGTGTAAATGAGGCTTAAGCCTCATTTACACAGGACAAGTTGAAAGACAAGTCAAGTGTGCAAGTTACTTGAGCTGGAGAAGAAAGTGAGCAAATATATGTTCACACAGGATGATTTTGTCCTGGTTCATGCCAATTACATTCTGTCTGGAGGCACCTCTGGGTGCTTATTGCTTAAAAATAGTTTGAATATCGGTGGTGTGCGGACATGTGTGTGTGGCTCCTGTGTTTTGGGGGTTTTATCGTGTGGGGGGAGTGCTAGAGGAGGGGATAGGTTACTAAGTGATTTGTGAATGAATAATCTATGCATTCCTCACATTTGTGATGACTAGCTGAACTGATGATAGCTACAAAAGGAAAAATTTGAAATGAAAAATCGAAATGCCCAAGTCTCAGCTATAGACCAAGAACAGTCTTGATTTTATGTACTAGCCTAGTGAGGGGTACCAGACTCCATGAGTACTACCATCCAAATCTGCATTCACTCATAACTGTTCAGGCCTTCCCTTTTTGTCCTTCAGAGGTTTAGCATAGTATACCAATGTTTGATGCTCAAAACTGGTTTCCACCTTTGTTTTGCCTGTCATAGTATGGTATATGTTTCAGGTATGGTCTGAGAACAGCTATGATCTGATCATAATTAATACAAGTCTGGTGAATCAGGGTACCAGGCAACAAGGAAATTAGACCTCTCCTTCTAGCTCCTTGTTGTTTTACCCATACCAGTACTGGTCCCCTGTATCCTACTTCTGGTGCTGCAAATTATAATGTACTACTTCCTGGTGCTCAAGCTAATGTGCAATTGCCCACTCTGTCCTGAGGTATAGGTAATTTTTGTAATTAATTAATATGTGATCCAAGCTGCCATGAAGCATTCACTATATGTTGATATTGTTAATGGCCTGCAACCTTCTATCCCATAATACTTGATATTTACTCATACACAGGGATGAACCCCTTTTTATTGTCGTACACTTGCTGCTACAGCAGTAGAATAATGTAGTATATTACTAGTGGTGCTACACTGATCTGGTACTCACTCGTACTGTTTTGGTACCTTTTAGTACTATTCTATTGTTCCTGATGCATAATGCAATGTTCTTTTATTATGTTGGTGCTCAAATCTTGGTCTCAATCCTATGTGTTATGAACATTTTTGTAGTATTAGCAAATCTATAATAATGTTTATATGTAATATATGTACTGATTGGTATTACTCATAACTGTTTCTGGTCCCCTTAGCCCTATGTATGTTGTCTGTGTAACTTCGTGAAGAATAACAATCTAATAGACTAATGAGGACCACAATGGTAGCTAGGTCAACATGAAAATGGAATTCCTGATATTTGAGCTTAAGTAGTTCTCATGGGATGCAAAAAGTCGCTATGAGTATAATGCAATTTGAATTATCCATCTAGCTGTCCTAGTTCTCGAGATATTGCATTTTGAATGGAATTAAATCGGGCCTATTTTCTCCCCGGAAATCGGACCGAAACGTGCGGTCTGACTGATCGCCGATCGAACGTAAACAATGACGGTTTTTACTGACAGGCACAATTTTATATAAAAATTTAGCATATGGTTGCATTATTTGACCTATTTTCTTTAAGATGTGTGATTTCCATGTAACTTGATCATAGAATTACATTTTTATCCTCTGCAAAATTACCCACCACAGCTACGAATACCGTCAAATTACATGAAAATCACAACTTTTTAAGTACTTTTTTTGAATAATTCAACTATATGCAAGCTATTATACTAGTAACACAATAGTAACAAACTTAATAGTGCAGTTTGATCCATACCACCAGTGATCATAGCGGGCAGGACGAATCGATATTACGGAGGATAAAAACGTAATTTCTCTTTGATCAAATTACATGAAAATCACACATTTTAAAGAAAATAGTTCAAATAATTCAACTATAAGTCTATTACACTAATAACATAATAGTAAGAAACTTAATAGAGTGAAGTTTGATCCATACCACCAGTGATAGATAAGATGTCGGGATGGATGTTGATGTTGTTATCCGATAATGCGACCCGATAGAAAAAAAACTACTTAAAACCACCGATTTCTCAGCTCTACCGTAACATGCTGTCTTTATTTTGGTATTAGAATAATTCGCGATACTAGTAGTTTTTCTTTATTATGGTCAGTTACCACAACCCTAAATTTGTTAGCTCATTTTTTACGTTGAAACATATACCAATTTTCGATTTACTGCTGAATGCAGGCCGCCATGTTTATCTTATGTTTTTATGTACCGACATGTAACTGATGATGTGAATGTTTGAAATTTACTACGATCGTAGTAAATACACTCACACAACATTTTTATTAATTAAATTTCCCGCGGTATGTAAATCTGGCCGTTTGAATGGCGTGCGCATAAAATGACGCGCTATTGTGCTCGTCATCGACGGTGGCGCCTCTGGTGGTGTTTGACCTACCTAACAATGGAAATAAGCTTACATGCTTTTTCCTGTTATCCTTGGCAATTATAATTTTGAGATACTATGTGTTCTTTTCATTATCTGTATTTCATGTATTTGATTTATTGCCAAATAAAATTACTATTACTTTTATTATACATAATTATTAATACAGGCTGTCACCTCTACCATACATGATACAGGTTCTGTTAACTTAATCAGCTTAGAAATACTTCTAAACCCTCAAGGGTTGGTAAATAGTAACATTAGAGAAAAGTGCAACAATATCCTTTTCTACAAAAACTAAAAAAGCGATATAATTATTGGGTACGCGAAAGAGCATCACGGCTTGGCCAATTTCCAATGGTGCATGCATATTACTTTCCAAGGTGCAACTTCTTATACATTTGGCTAATAGGATAGCGACTACAACTGAATGATATCGTAAAGCAATACTAACAAGTCTGTCGATTGTTGTTGTCAGTTAGTTATGAAGTAAAGACTGTACTATAATTATTTACGAGTAACAGCAATTTAATGGGAGCAATTCATTGTAAATTCATTAATGTTCTTACAAAAGCTTCTGTGAACTATTAAATATGCAAGTGACCATAATCATAAACCAACGTTAGTTTCCTATTTTCCGATTTAGCATAAATAATAATTACTCTTGTACATGAAATAAGACAATATTCTCATCACACAACAAACTTACGCCAAAAACACTTAAAATTTAACACATGTATGCTGCATTTCTGAACGCAACGTTACACACAACTATATAACATCTAAATATAAACAACACATCCCAGATACAATCTTTATATACTAACAAATAATGAATTACCATTCTCGACTTGTCAGATTTCCCTCTCCGTCTTAACGTCAACTATAATCTTTCAACTAGCCGTTTATAGACAATATGATCTGCACACATGAAAATGTTCATTTGATGATCTAACTAGTAATATAAGAAATAAATCCAATTCATAAAAGATGCCTCAAAACACGTAAACAAAGAAAAGGATAATTTATTTTAGTATTTTTTATGAAATATTGGTTTCTGTAAGAAAAGTTACCTTTTAGTTTGATGGTTCTATAAAGAACACGGTTTCTTATGTTATTTCATAATAATGACCTATTTATTCTATAGTGTCGTGCCACCATTTCTGCATATATATCTTTGCCCTGAGAATTCTATATAAATACCATTATTGCGACCTTCATTTGATCACGTTGCAAAGCATTATGGGACCACAGCGACCAGGGTCTTGGGATTACTAGCGACGGCTGGGAGGGTAGCAAAAATGTTTAACCGGGCAACTGTACTCGTCCCCTTCAAGTGAGATTAATATAATAGTTTGATAATATACAGTATGCAACTTATATTGATATAGTCATTAATGTGTAGGGTGAACAATGGTTGAAGTGAATTTTAAAAGAAGAGTTGGTAAAATGGCTACGGGACCGGCTACGATCAGCTGATTGAATGGAAGTGTATAAGTGATTAATATGTAGTATGTCCAACAAATTGGCTAAATGAATGGTAAAATAATGTCATCATAGACTCGCAAATTTTAAGAATGAAGCTGACATACGAAAGTAGTTCAGTGATGTTGATTTATTGTGTTAACCTTCATGGTTGAGACAAGGGTACAACGTAAACATCAATGTTTTTTATTTAGTACAGTAACATTATCAATTTGTAGTATAGTATTTTACTTTAATTTCGTTGGCCAACATGGATTTTGTCAGCATTCAAGCTGTTAATGGTTCATTGCTGGTATAGATTGGAAATGCGAAAGGTCATTACATAATAATGGTAGCCGGGAAAGCAGATTATTTTGAAGTGATTTGATAAGTTACTATTATTAACTTAATAATTAAGGTTAAGTGAAAGTGTACACAAGCTAGTCACTGTCACTTAAGTCATATTAATGAGTTTTTTGGTATTGTGGGCCCAGTGATTGGAACTTGGATGTTTTTTCAAGATGGACAGCAAAGTGTTGTTTCGAAATGACCGTATGGCTGGCTTTTGTTTATGGTAAATTTGTAGAATTACACAAACACAGATATTTAACTTCATTACGAGTCAAATTCTTGTGGGCGGTCTCACTAAACGCCGACCAAAGTCGACCAACGCCGACCAAAACAACACAATGACGGTTTTTTATCAAATGCATAATTTATATATAAAAAAATAGCATATGGTTGCATTATTTGACCTATTTTCTTTAAAATGTGTGATTTCCATGTAAAATCATCAAAGAGAAGTTACGTTTTTATCCTCTGCAAAATTACCAACCGGCAACCATTGCCGACCAAACCCAAACAATGACGGCTTTTGCTCAAATATATAATTTTAAATAGATATTAGCATATGGTTGCATTATTTGACCTATTTTCTTTAAATTGTGTGATTTCCATGTAAAATCATCAAAGAAAAGTTACGTTTTTATCCTCTGCAAAATTACCAACCGCCGACCAACGTCTACCAAAGCCGACCAAAACCACACAATGACGGTTTTTGCCCAATTGCATAATTTATATATAAAAAATGGCATATGGTTGCATTATTGGACCTATTTTCTTTAAAATGTGTGACTTCCAAGTAAAATCATCAAAGAGAAGTTACGTTTTTGTCTTTTGAGCAAAAGCCGTCATTGTTTGGGTTTGGTCGGCGTTGGTTGCCGGTTGGTAATTTTGCAGAGGATAAAAACGTAACTTCTCTTTGATGATTTTACATGGAAATCACACATTTTAAAGAAAATAGGTCAAATAATGCAACCATATGCTATTTTTTTTATATATGAATTATGCATTTCATAAAAAACCATCATTGTGTGGTTTTGGTCGGCTTTAGTCGGCGTTGGTCGACTTTGGTCGGCGTTTAGTGAGACCCCTTGTGGGTAGTATCAGATGCCTGATGTACAATAATGCATCAAAATACTTGTGCTATGAAATATAAAGTTACCGGTGTATTGCTTGTTCTTTCACTCTTGAGTATTAATAACCACAGAAAATATCAGGCCAGTTTAAGAATATGAGGGTCACTCAGCTGCAACTACAAAATATAATCAATATGCCGATGTAGGCATCATCATATACCCACTCGCACTTCATGATGCCTACGTAGGCATCAACGTATTTAAAGGGCTAACATGGAAGTTGCATTGTGACTGTCCAATAGCTTTTAAGCTGACCTAACTAATGGATTTAGGGTCAACTCAGCCAACCAACTTGACCAACTCTGTCCATGAATTGACCAGCTCAGCCCTGAGGGTGTCTTTCCTCGGCCCATCCATGGTTCATTAAAACTTATTATAAAAAACACATGTATTCGTGGCCTTTAAAAATGGATTGTAGAAGAAAGTCTACTAAAACAAAGCCATGAAAGCCAACCCTTGCTAATTCCTTAGAGAAAATTTGCCATCGGTAAAGTAAAATAAAGTGTTGGTTGTACCACAGACCCCATGCAGTAGGGAGTGCCAGGTCAAGGTTGGAGTAGGCTTGTGGCAGTCACAGCTTGCTTTGACAAAACTGAACGTAATGTAACCCTAGTGGTCAAAGGCAGAAAGTAAAAAATGAATTATGCGTATGGAGGCATCGTAAAGTGCAAGTGGGTGTATGAGGATTCTGGCATTAGTGTCCCAATTATATTGTAGTTGTAGCCAAGTTATCCCCAAATTCTGTGAACTTGCTTGATCACAGTTTATTATTATTATTCAGAGTGACAGAGAATGAGTAAATCAAGTGACTTTATATTTTATAACTCAAATATTGTGATGCATTGCCACATCATTGTACATCAGGTATCTGATGTTGCATGCAAGAATTTGACTTATATGGAAGGGGTTAACACACAACTTACATCGTCCAACAGCACCTAATAATGTAGCCTAATCTAACAACTATTTCATAAGAGGAGAGAGGTAAAGAGGTAGATAGAAATGTGTTTGCATGGGAATGGAAAAAGAACCAAAATAACACCACTATTTTGAAGTGTTTAATTCCAGATGATGGGACTGCAAATTTGATGTATCATGTCACCATGGCTATTCAATGTGTACATGGATGGGGTGATGCAGAAGGTAAATGCAGGGGTAATGAGCTGGATACTGGAGATGGTTAAAGAAAATGGAGAAAAGTAGGAGGGGAGTCTATCATTTGCCGATGACACTGCGCTTATGGTAGGGTCAAAGTACGGATTATGGGAGTTAGTGACAGAGTTTGGGAGGGAGTGTGATAGGAAGTTGAAGGTAAATACACTTGACCCTCCATTTAACAAACCCCAATACAACATATCCTTTAGTGGACAAAAAAATCCTGTGTTATAAAGCTGCATGATGGTCCAATCGTCCATTGCTGCATACAGCTGTCCAAATCAAGTCAGTCATCTGCTGTTGCACAATATTTTACAGTGATACATCAACCCGTATCTGCACCATGCCACCAAAGAATTTTTTTTTTCTCTTAATTTATTTCATATTTTCCTGTTGTGTGTATGTTAAAAATAATCAGTATTACAATATTACCATATTTTCAGGCACAGTAAGCCAAACCAATAAATGTATACTGTATAAAATTGCCAAAAACAGTAATTTGTCAATTGATACCAATCCAGTCCATTCTGTTTACATTTGGCAGGAATGGACAGGTCCTTGCATGCATTTGTCCATCAAATGGAGGGTCGAGCGTATGGGTAAAAGTAAGGTGATGAGATGTACAAGGGGAGAGGATGGCAGAGAGTCGGAAGTAAGTAGGAGAGGCTAGAGAAAGTGGATAGGTTTAGGTATTTGGAGTTGCACATGGCAGGAAAGGGAGGAGTGGAGATGGAGGTAAATTGTAGACTAAGAGAAGCAAGTAAATGCCTTGGAGGATTAAAAGTGTCATGAGAAATATGCATTTGGGAATGGATGCAAAGAGGAGACTACATGATGGGGTGATTATGCCAACAGCACTGTATGGGGCAGAGATGTAGAATCTACAAGGCAGAAAGGAAAAATTTAAATGTATTTTGAGATGAAATGTCTATTAAGTATGGTAGTGGTTACAAGGTTGAATAGAGTGAGAAATGAGGAAGTGAAGTGGGGAGCTAGAGTGGAAAAGGGGATGGCGGATAGGGCTGATGAATGAGTATCAAAATTGACTGAAGAAACATTAGTAAAAGAGGCATGGGTGGAGGGAGTGAACTTGAAAGGATGACTGAGGATGAGAGGGATAGATAGGGTGAAAAGGGTGTTGAACAAGAGGGTAAAGTCTTTTGAGCAAGAAAAGAAGGCAGGAGATAGGGGCGAGTAGAGAATGGCCATGTATAGATACTATAATGCAAGGATAGTGTAGGGAATGGTTATGTATATTTTGATATAGCCCAATGAGATTTCTCCCTGTCTTCTCTTTTTCTGTATCAGGAGGTAGAGGGGGGTTGCCGATTAAACAAAGTGGCCTTGCTATGGATGTGCTGCGTCTTGTCTTGCAGGGATGACTAATCATCCATTAGGAGCAAGATGATAGGGAGGAAAGGGTGGGAGAAGGTATGGAATTTTTTAAGTTTTGTCTTGCCCGCTCGCATTTTATATATTTTGCATAGAGGGATTAGTGAGAAATGTCAATATATTGTATTGGGAGACCTTAATGCTAGGGTAGGAAACGAACCAATAGACGGAGTGATTGGGAAGTATGGAGTTCCAGGTAAAGATTGTAGTGGAGAATTGATGGTGGGGATGTGTCTTGAGAGTTGATGATAGCAAATACAGTGTCTATGAAGACAGTCAAACATAAGTACACATGGGAGAGGGTGGTGGATGGAAGGGTGGCAGATAATGTTAATGGACTATATAGTGGTGACCAGGAGTATGGTAGGAAGAGTTAAGGATGTACATGTCCTAAGGGGAGAGAGAGGGGGAATATCAGATCATTTTCTAGTGGAAGGTAAATTGAGAGTGGAGAATAAGTAGAAAGAGGAAAAGGGCAGAAGTTAGGGAGGTACTTAGAGTAAACTGCTTAAATGAAAAAGAAAAGGAGAGGAAGTATATGAAGAAGCTGAGAGAGGAGTGGGACGGAGTGAAGGATAGAGTAGAACTAGGATTGGAGGAGGAATGGGGAAGGTTCAAGGAGGGAGTCATAAGGTGTGCAAAGATGATGTGTGGAACAAGGAGGGCAGGAGGAAATAGAAGGAAGGGTAGTGAGTGGTGGGATGAGAAAGCAAAGAAGGGTGTAGAAAAGAAAAAACAGGTTTTCATAGATTAGCTACACATTAGGACGAGGGAATTGTATGAGAGGTACAAAGTAAAGAGAAGGGAAGTTAAGCATAAGATAAAGGAAGCAAAGAGGAGAGCAGATGTGAAATGGGGTAAGAGTATGACAGAAAATTTTGAAAGTAATAAAAAGATGTTTTGGAAGGAAGTTAAAAGAGGAAGGGGGAGGCGAATCAAGTAGAGAAGAAAGGTAAAAGGTACAAATGGAAGAGAAGGTAGTTATAGGAAGGTAGGCAGAGTATTTTAGCGAATTGCTAAATGTGAAGGAGGATAGGGAGGGAAAGGTAGTTGCAGTGGGAAGCACTAAGAAAATGAGTGATGAGTGAAGAAAATGGAGGAAAAATAGGGAAAGATGAAGTGAAAGCAGCTGTTAACCCCTTCCATACGGTGCCGCACACGTAGGCGTCATGAGGAGCAAGTGGATTCGCGACGCTGCCATATCGGCGTCTTGATTATATTTATTGTAGTCGCCCCTGTGTTTTTACATTCTCCCTAATCTGCTCTTAATCCCATTCTCTGTGGTTTTCAAAATTCACGGGTGAAAGAGAGAACGATCGATATAAGCCGTGACTATATTTTATGATGCGAGTATTGTTACGACACGTCGTACGGCTGGCATTGGCTGCTGCCCGCGAGATTTAAGTCCCGGAGTGAAGTGGTTAACAGATGGTGAGAGCAGGTAAGGCCCCTAGGTTGGATGGATGCCATGCAGAATGTCTGAAGAAAGGAGGTAGAGTTATGGTGGACTGGCTGGTGATGTTATTTAATGTTTGTTTAAGAGAGGGTAGAGTGCCAGAGGACTGGAGGAGTGCCTGTATGATTCCACTTTACAAGGGAAAGGGGGACAAGTGTGAGTGTAGTAGTTTCAGAGGGATAAACTTGTTGAGTGTTGTTGGGAAGGCTTATAGGAGGTTCTTGATTGAGAGGATTAGGAGAGGAACAGAGGGAGTAATTGGTGAGTAACAGTGGTTTTAGGACAGGTAGGGGATGTGTAGATTAGATTTTTGTGGTAAGACATATGTGAGAAAGCTATAGGAAAAGGTAAGGATGTTATTTGGGCTTTTATGGATTTGGAAAAGGTGTATGGCAGGGTAGACAGGAAGGCACTGTGGGAGGTATTGCAGCTATATGGGATAGGAGGAAAGCTGTTAAGAGCAGTTGAGAGTTTTTATGAGAGTAGTAGAGCTTGTGTTAGGATTAGAAATGGAGAGTGTGAATGGTTCGAGGTAAAGGCGGGACTTCATCAGGGATGTGTTATGTTGCCCTGGCTGTTCAATCTATACATGGATGGGGTGGTGCGAGAGGTGAATGCAAGGGTGGTGGGTCAGGGATTGGAGATGGTTAAAGAAAATGGAGAAAAGTGGGAAATAAGCCAGTTGTTGTTTGCTGATGACACTGCGCTTGTAGCAGGATCAGAGGAGGGATTGAGGAAGTTAGTGACAGAGTTTGAGAAGGTGTGTGAAAGAAGGAAGATTGAGAGAAGCGAGTAAATGCCTTGGTGGATAAAGTGTAATGAGAAATACATTTGGGAATGGATGCTAAGAGGAGGTTATATGAATGAGTGATTGTGCCAACAGCATTGTACGGGGCAGGAACATGGAACATAAGAGAGAAGGAGTTTGAATGCGTTTGAGATGAAATGTCTGAGAAGTATGATAGGGGTTACTAGGCTAGATAGAGTGAGAAATGAGGAGGTGAGGAGAATGGGTGGAAAGGGAGTTGGGAGATAGGGTTGATGAAAGTGAATTAGGATGTTTTGGGCACATGAAAAATGAGTGAAGAAAGATTAGTAAAAGAGGTGTGGAAGGCAGAGGTGGAAGGAGTAAATATGAGGAGTTACATATCCATGTTTGAGTGATTCTGGAATTTTTCCATTATTTTGTACCCTGATTCACTTGGAACCATTTAATGGCATATGGCTAGGTATTAATATAAGTTAAAAGGGAGCTAGAAATGAAAATGTGTTCTGTTCTTGAGGTAAATAATCCTTGTTGTAGATGAACCATTGCTGTAAGTTACTCTGCACATTTTCTTTGAAATGTACACATACCCATAGTAGAAAATGGGAGCATGTATGTTATATTATTTGTGCAGTAACATGGACTGTTCTTGGTGTTGTTGTTGTTTGATATATTGTTTGTGATCATTTGAAATGAACGAAAGATTCTCCCCTCCCCCCAATTCCTCCTCCTCCTTATGATCATCCCTTTACTCATCCTCAACCTCTTCCATTTTTTTTTCTCCTAATTCTAGTTCTAATTCTTCTAAGCATCCATAAGTTTTGTCTTTTGTCTGTGGCTCATGTATTTTTTTTATATTGCAGTGGGCAGCAGCAGGTGCGAGGGATGGCCACCTTGAAGGCCATTTCCCTCCGCCTTAAGTCTGTGAAGAACATCCAAAAGATCACACAATCCATGAAGATGGTGTCAGCAGCCAAATATGCAAAGGCTGAGAGAGAACTGAAACCCGCCAGGCCATATGGAATGGGAGCAAGTGCATTGTATGAGAAGGTGAGATGATGTATGTTTAGACGTGTGTGCATGCATGTACACACAAAGGGACCAATACTGGGTACCTGCATGTCGTGGGCCTGCAAGGTGGACAGGGAGGCTACTCATTTTCAAAACGTGATGGTTTACTATTGGCTAGATTGGGGATAAATGATGACTTAGGATAAATGAGCCTGATATATTGTGTCTAGTAGAGACTAAACTCCTCAAAAATTTTTGATATACAGTTGGGGAAGAAAAGGTACACCACCTGGAGAAGAGATGTACATACATATACCAATGTTCTTACCCCTTACAAGGGAGGTAACCAAAAACAAGGCATAAAACCCACTTCCACCCATTCCATCCCCACATACTCCACTCCCATTCACCCCTCTCCCTCCCTCTTATCTTGGCTCCTGGATGAGGGGTCATCCTTGCATCTTGCCCACTGCCCTGGATCAGAACCAATGTAGCAAGACACATCACATCCACAACAAGGCTGCTTCATTTAATTGGCAACCCCCCCTCCCCACTCTGACTTCTCATGTAGAGAAAGAGAAGACGGGGAGAAATCCCTTTGAGCTGCGTCAAAATATCATTCACACATACTCCCTCATCCCCCCATCCCACACCCACTCACAAACAAGCAGGGAATAATTATATCAGAATTCCCAGGGAGGAAGAAAGCAATTTTAAAAAAGGTGTAGTAGAGAAAGGCAAAGATGAACCTAAACAGTTTTACAGATTCATAAATGGTAAATTGATACACAGGGAAAACGCAAAGTTAATGGTAGATGGTGAGATCTTTGAAGAGGTCTTAGCTCAGGCAGAAATAATGAATGAAGGTTTCCAATCAGTCTTCACAAAAGAGTGCAACTTTTTTGAGAAAAGCAAGGGGAGCAAAATATCAGGTTTAGCAGATATAAGTAAAGAAGTAAGGGAAGTGCTCAATCTCCTGGGAACATTGGATGTGACAAAAGCTCCAGGACCTGACTGGACATCATACTGGATACTTAAAGAATGTAGGGAATAACTATTGGACGAGATCCACAGTCTTGTTACATGTTCATTGGAAGAAGGCATAGGGCCACTTGATTGAAAAAGGGCAAACTTGGTTCCAATTTACAAAGGTGGAAATGAGGAAACTCCACTAAATTATAGGCCAGTATCACTAACCAGCACAATAGTGAAATTATGTGAAAGGGTTGTGAAAGATTGATGAACCAAATATCTTGAAAAGATGAATATTCTGACAGTCAATTTGGCTTCAGATCTGAAAGTTTGTGTCTCAGACCTCTTAAGCTTTTACTTGAGAGTGATTGATGTGCTGCAAGAGAGAGGGCTGGATGGACTGTGTGTACCTTGACTTAGAGAAGGCATTTGATAAAGTACCTCGCAGTTGACTTAATGTGGAAATTGGAGCATGTTGGAACACTGAGAGGTAAACTACTAGAATTTATTAAAGATTTTTTGAAGGAAAGACATGATAGATGTTAAGCTGGAGAGCAGTAACAAGTTGAGTTCCAAAAGGTTCAATGTTTGAACTAACAGTGTTTCTTGTCTATGTTAATGACATGATGGAAGGAAGAACAAGCTATAAGATGATGCAAAAACCATGAGAATGAAAAATGAGGATTATGGTAGAATATTGCAAAAAAAAAAAAATTGGATATTTTTACATGAAGCCAAGAATGGGAAATAAAGCTCAATACCAAGGAGGCTAAGAGGAGAGCAGATGTGAAATGGGGTAAGAATATGACAAAATTTTGAAAGTAATAAAAAAATGTTTTGAAAAGAAATTAAAAGAGGAAGAGGAGGTAAATCAAGTAGAGAAGAAAAGGTAAAAGGTGCAGATGGAGAGATGATAATGGAAGAGAAGGCAGTGAGAGGAAGGTGGGCAGAGTATTATATTGTGGAAGGACGGGAGAAGACAGAGGTGAATGGAAAAGGGTTGTGTGTGGATAATGCATGCATGGGGGTGAGAGAGTATGTATGAGAAATAGATTGACGCAGCCTGAAGGAATTTCTCCCCGTCGTCTTTTCTGCATGAGGGGATGGAGAGGGGGGGTCGACAAATTAATGAAGTGACCTTGCTGTGGATGTGCTTTGTCTTATGACACTGCTTCTGACCCAGGGCATTGGACAAGATGCAGGGATGACCTGTCATCCAGGAGGTGCCAAGATAAGAGGGAGGGAAGAGGGTAGAGGGGAGTATGTAGGGGATGGAAAGGGTGGGAGTGGTTTCTATGCCTTTGGCTTTGTGCTGCCTCCCTTGTAAGGAGGAAAAAAAAAAGCCTTTGGTATATGTATAGGCTACCCCCCTTGTAGGGGAAAAAAGCCTTTGGTATGTGTATGTATGTACTGGAAATTGGCAGTAACATCAAAAGGCCATCCTTAAACTATTCCTTAGGAAGTGAACCCATTACAAAAGCAAAAGAGTAGAAAGACTTGGGAGTGTTGATAAAA
The DNA here is from genome assembly GCF_046742065.1 of Oratosquilla oratoria. Lineage (NCBI taxonomy): Eukaryota > Metazoa > Arthropoda > Malacostraca > Stomatopoda > Squillidae > Oratosquilla > Oratosquilla oratoria. The sequence goes on from NC_134800.1 coordinate 57,320,421, forward strand.
GACAACCTTTACTCTGACAGACATATCAGCAGGATTGTGGGAGAAACGTATGGACTACTGCAGAAGATTTAAGTGGCGTTCCATCATATGGATGAAGAGATTATGAAAAAACTTGTTGAAACCCTGAGACATCCAAGACTGGAATACATGTCAGTAGTATGGTCCCTACACAGAGTGAAGGATATAAGCAAGATTGAGATAATACAAAAGGCAACAACCAAAGTTGTTCCCAGAGGAAAGACTAAAAGTACTGGGTCTACCAACTTTGAAAGATGTGAAGAAATAGTTTTCCATATAGATGTATATGTGGAATAGCTTAGAAGGTGATATCGCCCAAGCTCAAACAATAATGAATTCAAATCTAAATATGATAATTGGAAATCAAATATATAGGTTAAATTGGAACAGTACATGAATATAAGTCTAGATATGGAAGAAAATTAGAGAATAGAAGATGGGACCCAACAAGCATTGCTCCTTTCCAGTATACAGAGAGTCCTCCTTATACGGTAATTCTTTATCCGGTAAATTCACAGTTACCTATCTCTTCACTTACTAGTATAGCCCTTGTGCTCTCTTCACTCCTGAGAACCTCCCAACTACACTCCCAAATTCACACTCGCCCCTCCCTTTCAACTTGGTTTCACTCAATACCAACATTTCCATCTTTCTTTTCACAAACATACTGCCTATCTCTTCCCCTTTACTCTCATCTGTACCACATCCACACACATTAAAAGACATAAACTGACTGTAAACCAAGAGTTCCACAGTGAGTGGCTGTTGGGTCCCTTCTGTAAACCCCTGAGAAGAAACAGGACTGTTGTAAGTGTATGACTGTTTCATTTTCACTGGCTTATAGTAGCAGGAGGAGAAAGAGATGAAAACTTAGCAGTTATTAGCTCTCCTTGTATGAAAAGGTGGAAAAATGCAGTTGAAGTTGATAAAGATCTTGGAAGTTTCCCAGAGATCAAATCCCAGTACCCTGGGGTTGCATATCCAGGGTGTTGATAGGGAGATGATTCTCTAACATCCATCTTGCAGGCTCGCTATTAGATGGAGGTCACTGGTCCCACTAGGTTTTCTACTAATAATTTTCACTTTCAATACTGTTTAGTGGTCACATGTAAATTTTATTTTAGCTGTTTGAAATACCTCAGGACTAAACTATACATTGTCTTGCAAAAGGTCAAAACCTGATCTCTTTCAGTCAAGCTTCTTTTCCCTGTCACTGGTCAATGTAAAATCTGAATTGACCTCAGGAGTATGGGCATTAGCAAAGTAAATTCCCCTAACAAGAATGTTTATCAATTACAGGCAGAAGTTGCACCCCTGGAGAGCAAACCCAACAAACTCATTGTTGCCATGACAAGCGACCGTGGCCTCTGTGGAGCTATACACAGTTCAGTGTGCAAGTCAATCAAGGCACAGTTGACTGATGATGCCTCCAATGCTGCAATTGTATGTGTAGGAGACAAGTCAAGGGCAATGCTGCAGAGGTGTGTTTGAGTCATTAGTTTGTAATAAAAAGCTAGGAATGACTATACCAGTATTTTGTATGTAAACACCAGGATTATGAAGATTTTCACCATAATGATGTAAATGATAGATTTTGCTATGGTTAGTGCCAAATCATTTAATTCAGTGAGAGTTGATATGGAAACCCCCTATTTCTCATACTTTATCTTGGAGCACAATAGAATAGGGCATCTGAAAAAGGGAATACTTGACTGGGTAACCAAAGCTGTTCCCAAGGCTTCTTGGTGGTTTGGCCCCCAACTCTAGGTGTGAGTGCGTGTGTGTGTGTGTGGGGGGGGGGGTTCCTTACAACACAGACACTACCACATCAGGAACAAATTTCAGATATCTGTCCAGGATGTGACATTTCACCCTATACTGTAAAACACATCATGGAAGACTGCATTGTACACAATCATGCACACCAACAACACAGTATACACTATAAGGGATTTGTGGGGAAGTCTTGCTTCAGCTGTGGCATTCTGTAGGAGGATGGGACTACTAAGTAAGACAGTCTAGGGAACAACAACTGAGAAAGGGATTGGTATCAATTCACAAGCTAAAAATTAGCTAAATGACTGCATACAATTCATGGAATTAAAATTTTTGGTCTTGTTTGCAAATGTCTTGGTATATTAATTTATTCTTTTTTCTTTTCAGAGGATTTGCGGATAACATAATCATGCAGATAACGGAAGTTGGACGTAAACCTGCAACTTTTGGTGATGCATCCAAAATTGCCACTGAGATTCTTAATTCAGGCTACGAATTTGGATCTGGAAAGATTGTTTTCAACAGATTCAAGTAAGAGGCTATCTCATTCTTCTTCCCCTACACTTTCTTACTCCTTCCCTTCATCCCCACCCCTCCTCTCCTTTTTCTCCCTCTCCTCTCCCTCTATTTTTCCCTCTTCTTCTACACCTCTTCCTCCACACCTCTCCCATCCCTCCTTCTCTTCCCTCCTCTTCCACCTCCCTCACCTCTCCCTATTCCCCCTCCCCTCTCCCCTCCCTCTTCCTCCTCCCCCTGTCCTCTTCCTCCATCTCTCTCCCCACTTCCCTCTCCCCACTTCCCTCTTCCCCATCTCTTCCCTTTTCTCTCTCCCTTTCCACTACCTCCTTCCCTCCTCACCTCCCCCATCCCTCTTCTCTTCCCCTCTTCCCCATCGCTTTTCCTCTCCCCTCCATTTTCTACTTCTCCCTTCCTCTCCCCTCCTTGTCCCCTCCTCGTCCCCTCTGTTCCCCACCATCTATATGTTGAGCTGTATTGAATGTGAGGAATGGTGTAACACTAGATACAATTTGTTAAGCATGACACCTAGGTTGTATCTGAATGAAAGGGTAGAACAATTCTGTACATACTTTTTGTTATCTATCCATATACCAAGGGATTCTTTCCCCTAATAAGGAAGATAGCAAAGTTGAGGCATGCACCCACTCCCACCAACTCACACCACACTCCCACACTCCACACCCATCCACCACACTTGTGTTAGCTCCTCGTAGATGAAGGATCATCCCTTTCTTCTGCCCACTGTCTGATCAATATACAAATTAAAGTATTCTTGGTGGTTCAAGCAAAGTGGAGAAAATTTCATGATTTGACATTTTTCAGGTCTGTTGTGTCATACAACACATCAGAGTTGCCCATCTTCAATGTGGATGCTATTGGAGAGGCCGAGAAGATTTCTTTGTACGATTCTCTTGATGCTGATGTACTACAGAGTTACATGGAGTACACAATGGCTTCCCTTCTCTTCTATGCCATCAGGGAAGGGGCTTGTTCTGAACAATCATCCAGAATGACTTCTATGGACAATGCATCAAAGAATGCTGGTAAGGTCAAATCCTGAATCCTAATGTGCTTGAAAAATTCCTCAGTTTATAGATTTGACTTAGTTTTTATGATGACCTACTTTGAAGAGAGGAGGAGTTTCAATTGTTTGAGATGAGGTGTCTGAGAAGTATGATGGGGGTTACTAGGCTGGATAGAGTGAGAAATGAGGAGGTGAGGAGGAGAATGGGGGTGGTAAGGGAGTTGGGAGATAGGGTTGATGAAAGAGTATTGGGAGGATTTGAACACATGGAAAGAATGAGTGAAGAAATACTAGTAAAAGAGGTATGGAAGGCAGATGTGGAGGGAGTGAACATGAGGGGGGTGTCCTAGGATGAGATGGATGGATGGGTGAAAGGGGCTTTGGGGAAGAGGGGAATGTCTGTTGAGGAAGGACGGGAGATGACAAAAGACAGGAGTGAATGGAAAATGGTTGTATATGGATGACGATGTGATGCATGAGGAATGGGGGGTGAGGTAGCATATATGAGAAAAATTTGATGCAGCCCGAAGGGATTTCTCCCCGTCTACTCCTTTTCTGCATGAGGGGACGGAGAGGGGGGGTCGACGAATTAATGAAGCGGCCTTGCTGTGGATGTGCTGTGTCTCAAGTCATTGCCTCTGACCCAGGGCAGTGGACAAGGTGCAGGGATGACCTGTCATCCAGGAGGTGCCAAGATAAGAGGGAGGGTAGAGGGTGGAGGGGAGTGGAGTGTATTAGGGATGGAATGGGTGGGAATGGTTTTTGTGCCTTTGTTTTTTTGCTACCTCCCTTGTAAGGGGGAAAAAGACTTTGGTATATGTATGTACTTATCCTGCATGTGATTATACACCAAAAGGGATTAAATATTCAGTGTTGGATTCTGTGAAGCACTGGTTCTTAACCTAGGGCTTATCCTTGGAAGGGAGTGGCCACAGATTCACAAATAAGGTTACAAACATTTTCTTCCTCCCTCTCTTGTTTCTTTCCTTTTACCTTTTCCTGGGAAATCTTTTAATTTCCCCAGGTATCCTGTACCTGTCATGAATCTTATTATGAGTCCCTGGGAAATCTTTTAATTTCCCCCAGGTATCCTGTACCTGTCACGAATCTTATTTCAAGACATTACTGTCCATCCTCTTCCACTGTCCTACCTTCTCCCTTTGCTCTACTCTCTCCCACTGTCCTACCTCCCTTTGCTCTACTCTCTCCCACTGTCCTACCTCCCTTTGCTCTACTCTCCCCCACTGTCCTACCTCCCTTTGCTCTACTCTCTCCCACTGTCCTACCTCCCTTTGCTCTACTCTCTCCCACTGTCCTACCTCCCTTTGCTCTACTCTCTCCCACTGTCCTACCTCCCTTTGCTCTACTCTCTCCCACTGTCCTACCTCCCTTTGCTCTACTCTCTCCCACTGTCCTACCTCCCTTTGCTCTACTCTCTCCCATCTCCCATTTAGCCCCCCCCCCATCCATTTTGCCATACCTAACCCTCTTCATTTTTACATATACCAGCAGCATTCCCCCCTTACAAGGGAGGTAGCCAAAGTCAGTCATAAATCCACTCCCACCCATTTCATCCCTACATACTCCACTCCTATTCTCCACCCATCACTCCCTCTTTTCTCAGCTCCTCCTGGATGATTGGTCATCCCTGCATCTCACCCACTGCCCTGGGTCAGAAGCAACATAGCAAGACACAGCACATCCACAGCAGGGCTGCTTCATTTAATTGGCGAACCCCCCTCACTGTCCCCTCATGCAGAAAAAGAGAAGGGGAGAAATACCTTTGGGCTACATCAAAATATCATTCACGCATATTCCCCCCACCCCCATCCCATCTCCCACCCACTACCTTCCATGCATCCCAACATCATCCATACACAACCATTCTCCACTCACCCCACTCTTCTGTGTTCTCCCATCCTCGACAGACATTCCTCTCTTTCTCTTACCCCCCATTCATCCATCTCATCCATGGTTGCCCCTTCATGTTCACTCCTTCCACCCCTGCCTTCCACACCTCTTTTACTAATCTTTCTTCACTCATCCAAAACTCTACCTATTCTTCTCCTGGTTACCACTACATAGTCCATTAAATCCCTATCTACCACTCTTCCATCCACCACCCTCTCCCATGTGTACTTATGTTTGACTTTCTTCCGAAACACTGTATTTGCTATCATCAACTCTCTAGGTGCATCTGCACCATTATCTCACTATGATTTATTCCTACAACTCCACACTTCCAAACCACCCCATTTAATGGTTCATCTGGCCTGACATTGAGATATCCCAATATCACTACATTGACATTTCTCTCCAAACCTTCTATGCACTTGTTTAATCTATCCAAAAATCCTCCCTTTCCTCTACACTCTTCTCAACCAGGCCCATATGCACTTACAAAAACCCACATCTTCCTTCCCAGTTTCACCTTCATCCACATTAACCTTGAAGAAACCTCTTTCCACTCCACCACACATTTACCAATCTCATCACTTACTAGTATAGCCACCCCTTCTCTCCATTGTCCTCTCTTCACTCCTGAGAACCTCCCAACTACACTCCCAAACTCAAACTTGCCCCTCCCTTTCAACTTGGTTTCACTCGATACCTACACATCTTTCTTTTCACAAACATACTTCTATCTTTCCCTCTTACTCTCATCTGTATCACGTCTATGCACATTAAAAGACCCAAACCTTAGGGTTCTAGTTGGAAAATTCCTCCCAAACTATCTTATGCCTTTGCTTTTTTAGGAATGACCCCATTGGGGCTACAGAGAGTAGGATGCCTAGTCCCATCCCTGTCCCTTTTTTGTTGCCTGACTCAAGTAGGAACACTCAATGGTATTATTCTTTCTTCCATGCCAGAGGGTTTGGCAAAAAAGGAAAAGAATATTCTAAGATGTGGTACAGAACAGTATTAAGAGTTGGGAAGCAGCATAACAGAGGGACAGCAGCAGTATAATAAAGGAGCATTTTTTCTCTCTGAATGGAGATTTCCACTGTCACAGACAAAATTATGTGTGGCTCTGATTTGTAAAGGCACCCAATATACATACATATACCAAGGCTTTTTCCCCCTAAGGGAGGTAACCAAAAAGAAAATGGCATAAAAACCATTCCCACCCATTCCATCCCTAAATACACTCCTCTCCCCTCCACCCTCCCTCCTATCTTGGCACCTCCTGGATGATGGGTCATCCCTGCACCTTGTCCACTGCCCTGGGTCAGAGGCAGTGTTGCAAGACACAGTACATCCACAGCAAGGCCACTTCATTAAATCGGCGACACCCCCTCTCCGTCCCCCCATGCAGAAAAGGAGAAGACGGGGAGAAATCCCTTCGGGCTGCGTCAAATTTTTCTCACACACTACCTCACCCCCCATACCCCCACCCACCCCACCTCACACATCACAACATCATCCATATACAACCATTCTCCATTCACCCCTGTCCCATCCCTCCTCAACAGACATTCCCCTCTTCCCCCAAAGCCCCCTTCACCCCACCCATCCATCTCATCATAGGACACCCCCTCATGTACACACTCTCCACATCCACCTTCCACACCTCTTTTACTAGTCTTTCTTCACTCATTCTTTCCATGTGTCCAAACCATCCTAATACTCTTTCATCAACCCTATCTCCCAACTCCCTCAACACCCTTGTTCTCCTCCTCACCTCCTCATTTCTCACTCTATCTAGCCTAGTAACTGCCATCATAATTCTCAGACACCTCATCTCAAACACATTCAAACTCCTTCTCTCTTCCTCTCTTATGTTCCTTGTCTCTGCCCCATACAGTGCTGTTGGCACAATCACTCCTTCATACAGTCTCCTCGTAGCCTCCATTCCCAAATGTCTTTTCCTCATTACACTTTTTAATCCACCAAGGCATTTACTTGCTTCTCTCAATCTACATTCTACCTCCACCTCCACTCCACCCTTTCCTGCCACATTTGCACCCAAGTATCTAAAACTATCCACTTCCTCCAGTCGCTATACCTTAATGCTCACTTCCAGTCTGCTGCCACTTTCACCCCTTGTACATCTCATCACCTTACTTTTACTGACATTTATCTTCAACTTTTTTCTTTCACACACACTCCCAAACTCGGTCACCAACTTCCTCACTCCCTTGTCTGATCCTGCTACAAGTGCAGTGTCATCCGCAAACAACAGCTGACTCACCTCCCACTTTCCTCCATTTTCTTTAAACATCTCCAATCCCTGACCCACCACCCTTGCTTTTACCTCTCGCACCACCTCATCCATGTTTAAGTTGAACAGCCAGGGCGACATAACACATCCCTGACAAAGTCCCACCTTTACCTCGAACCACTCACTCTCTCCATTTCTAATCCTGACACATGCTCTACTACTCTCGTAAAAACTCTTGACAGCTCCTAGGAGCTTTCCTCCTATCCTGTATGTCTGCAAAACCTCCCACAGTGCCTTCCTGTTTACCCTGTCATAAGGCTTTTCCAGATCCATAAAGGCCCCAAAAAACATCCTTGCCTTTTCCTATAGCTTTCTCACATATGTCTTGCCACAAAAATCTAATCTACACAACCTCTACCTGTCCTAAATCCACACTGTTCCTCACCAATTACTCCCTCTGTTCCTCTCCTAATCCTCACAATCAAGATCCTCCCATAAGCCTTCCCAACTACACTTATCAAGCTAATCCCTCAGAAACTACTACACTCGCACTTGTCCCCTTTTCCCTTGTAAAGTGGAACTATATAGGCACTCCTCCAGTCCTCCGGCACTCTACCCTCTCCCCAGCAAACATTAAATAACCTCACCAGCCAGTCCACCAAATATAGGCCCTAAAATATCTGCTGCATGCTAAAGAGCAGCTTTTAACCCCACAGACTGTAGATATAATTTTTTTCTTAAATTATATCATCTGAATGCCCTACTATATTTTTGATGGAAGCTTGCTGGCCAAGTGGTGTCATTACTTGTGGCAAAGGTCGAGGGGATGGCAGTCCGAGCCCTGCCACCAGTGAAGTTGAACTAAGGACATGGTTCATTATATTCCATGCTTCCAAATCCTCTTAGTAGCATGGAATATAATGAACCACTGCTTCTGACACGGGGCAGAGGACAGGATGCAAGGATGACCTGTCAACCAGGAGGTGCCAAGATAGGAGGGAGGGTGGAGGGGAGTGGAATATATGGGAAATGAAATGGGTGGGAGTGGTTTCTATGCCTTTTTCTTTTTGGCTACCCCCCGTGTAAGGGGGAAAAAGCCTTTGGTACATGTATGTATGTATGTACTAAGTCCCCTATAAGGGGCACTGTCATAGCCTCTTGATAGGGGGAGTTTGATGTTAAACCAAATCAATCACTATATTTTGGTATCTTGATTTCAGGGGAGATGATCGACAAGTTGACCCTGACCTTCAACCGCACCCGCCAGGCCGTAATCACAGGTGAACTTATTGAGATCATCTCAGGTGCTGCTGCCTTGTAGTTGCATTCGTGAGAGAAAAGAGAATGAACATCATTACGGTTAAGCTGCAAAGATCACTGCCCGGCTTATTAGACATATTGCAGCAACTAACAGCGTAATTCCAAATTTGGCATTGGGAGTAACTGCACCAAATTGTGGGATTCCAAAATATTGACTGGCTCAAGAAAGTTTCAAGGCAAGATTTGTACATAGTGAATAGACCCTTCTTGTCGCTGCCTCTCCTGCAAGCCTTAGAAGCAAAGTATCAGCATAATGGGATTGGATCTGGTGGAAGGTTATTGTTACGAAGAAGTCTCAGCCCCAAATATACAAATGAAGAAGCTATTTGTACAAAACTTCTGGCAATGAACTTGAACCAGTTTCAAGATGTAGTGGGACAGTTGTATTATGTAAACAAGAGTATACAAGCTAATAAAGGATTGATTGAGAGGAGTAACTTAGTTTTATTATTCCATACTAAGCAAGTAAATGCCTTGGGGGATTAAAAAATCTAATGAGAAATGGACATTTGGGAATGGATGCTAAGGTGGAGATTGTAGGAAGGAGTGATTGTGCCGACAGCACTGAGCGGGGCAGAAACGTGGAACATATGCGAGGAAGAGAAGAATTTGAATGTGTTTGAGATGAGGTGCTTGAGAAGTATGATAGGGGTTACTAGGCTAGATAGTGAAAAATGAGGACGGGTGGAAAGGGAGTTGGGAGATGGGGTTGATGAAAGAATATTGGGATGGTTGTTGTTGTCGTTCCCTAGACTCTGTCCGAGCAGTCCCGTCTCCCCAAGGAATGCCATAGCCAAAACTGGGTTTTCCCACAAATCCTTTATAGAGCGTATGTTGTGTTGTTTGCATGCATGATTGTGTATAATGCAGTCTTCCATTATGTGTTGTATGGTATGGGCTGAAGTGTTGCATCCTGGGCAGCTGTTCACAACGCGGTCATCCAGCCTCTTCTGGTAGCTCAGAAGTGCTGGGTGGTGACCGCACCGCAGTCTGGCCAAGTGGACTCTGTCCTTTTGTGGGAGAGAGGATTCAGAAGGGTGGATATCAGGGGGTCTGGCATGCAGCAGTGTGTTAATGGAGCGGTGAGTGATATGATTATGAATATGTTTCCGGAGGCTGGTATTTGGTGGTTGTGGAGGAAGAGAAGAGTATCTGTGCGAGATAAAGGTCTTTGGGTGTTGTTTTAATGTTTCTTGGTGTGTGGGTGTTCTGCTATGTAGTGTAGTGGGTGTGATGTGTTTGTGGTGGCTGCGGCAAGTGTTTGTGTGCCTCTCATGTCGAGGTGGTCCTTGACTTTGAGGACTTTTGTTTCATGGTGTAAATGGTCTGTAGGTGTTGTATTTGTGCAGCCTGTAATTGTTTTTAGGGCTTTGTTTTGTACGATTTGAAGGGTGTTGTGGTGTGTCTCACTGAGATTAGGAGCCCATGCAGGACTCGCATAATTCAACACTGAGCGTATGCATTGTTTGTATATTGTTATATTAGTTTCTTTGTTTTGTCCAAATGTTGTTCCAGTGATTGACTTAAGTGCATTAAGTCTGGGTGTGCATTTGTTTTTTATGTTTGTGATGTGTTGTTTGAAAGACATGGATGTATCGTATGTTACACCAAGAATTTTTGGTGTGTTTGTGTGTGGTATTAGTGTTGTTGATGTAGAGATGAGGTATGTATTTGTGTTCTTTTGTCCAGTTGGTGAGAAGTGTTGCTGTAGATTTGGTTGGAGCTATTTTGAGTCTGTTTGTGATGAACCATGTGTTGAGTGTGTCAAGGTATGGCTGGATTATTTCTGCAGCTTTGTCTGTGTTACGATGTGTGCATGTGATTGTTATGTCGTCTGCGTAGGAAGAGATTTGTATTTCTGAGGTGTCTGGTGTGGGTAAGTCATGCATGTATAGATTAAATAGTGTGGGGGATAGAACTGAGCCCTGTGGTACTCCATTCTTAATGTTTCTGATGTGCGATGATTGGCCATTATATGACATGTAAGCATTCCTACCTGCCAGATAATTGGCCAGCCATCTTTTGGTGTTATTGTGCATGTCTGTGTTATATATTTTATTTGTTAGGTTGTGGCGGGGGATAGCATCAAAAGCTTTACTAATGTCTAATGTTATATGAAGCGTTCTTTGGTGGGGCCTATCTGAATTGATGCCATCTAAAACCGATCCCCAAGAGGAGCTACGCCTACCTTGGGGAGTACCACATTCCTTTTTCCCAACATATTGGGATGGTTTAGACCAGTGGTTCCCAAACTTCTTTCTGTCATTTCCCCCCTGCACCCAGTTCAACCATCCAGATTTCCCCCTTCATGTGTATGAGGAAAAGAGTAGTTAAAACACACTGTGACTATCTACTAATTTATTTTTCAAATGTACATATATACTGATAAACGCATTCTCTCTCTCAGACATGAGAAAATTCATCTGAGATTATTTTAGTAGGTAGTGTAATTATTTCCCCCCTGGTAGGTTCGAATTTCCCCCAGTTTGGGAACCACTGGTTTAGACACATGGAAATGAGTGAAGAAAGATTAGCTAAAGAGGTGTGGAAGAAGTGAACATGAGGGGGTTACCTAGGATGAGATGGATGGGGTAAAGAGGGCATTGGGAAGAGGGGAATGTCTGTTGAGGAAGGACGGAAGATAAGGATGAATGGAGAATGGTTGTGCATAGATGATGCTGTGATGCATGAGGGGGATGGGGGGTGAGGGAGTATCTGAGAAATAAATGGACGCAGCCTGAAGGGATTTCTTCCCATCTCAGCATGAGGGAACCAGGACGGGGTGGTCACCGAATTAATAAAGCAGCCTTGCTGTGTCTTGTGACACTGCCTCTGACCCAGGGCAGTGGCCAATTTCAAGATGTGTGAGACAATTGTATTATGTAAACAAGTATACAAGCTAATTAAGGATTGATAGAGAGAGAGGAGTAATTTGTAGCTTTATTATTCCGTATTTGGGTTTGATTCCCATGATATTAAGGTGGCAGGAACAGTTGAATAACATTTATTGATGACTAGAAAAACCTGACGGTTCCTACACTGTCCAGGTGGGCAGCAAAAATAGAAGGAAAAGTCAATTCTCGTTATAAAACCTATCAAGTTATCACAATGACACCAAGTTGAAAATGTACTGAGTGCAAGTGCACTTGTATGCCAAGTTTCAGTGGTGTGGTGGAGGAAGTGGGTGGTAGCCCATATATTTTTCATTTATTTTATTTTTTCAAGGGATGACTAATATTGTCAAAAGTTTTATTTATACATATATATTTAACAATGGGGCAAAGTTGTAAACCTTGTGAACCCACATGGTAAGATTCATACAGCTGCTGCCAATAATGCAACTGTAGAGGGGAGACTCGAACACTCGGTTACTTAAGGATAGATATGGGTGTGTGCTTGAACTCCCCACTTCCTCTTTACAAAGGGAAAAAAAGGCCAAAGTCCTTTACCTTGTATGACTGATTCAAAGCACATACCCCTCCCACACCAATGCAAAGCCCATTTGTCTCCTCAGTCATAGCTCCTTGCTGTATAGGTTTCATGTAACATTTGAGTAGCTTTTTTATTTCATATTAACTATGAACACAGTTCTTTATAAAGTAATTCGAAGTACAGGAACATTCATTTGGTAGTACCCAGCTCAAAAATTTAATGTTACATGGCTTAAAAAATAATATTCCTGACAATTATCTAATAATCAGTACTTGTCTGTTGCTTCAAATTTTACTGACTGTAAATCTGCCTACCCGCAATGGCCAGCAGATATCTGGGAGGAAACTTTGAACTATTGTGTTATTGTGATACCATCCCTGTGTCACTTGCTTATAGCAACAAGGGATGGGTGTAGTTGCCATTTGTCAGCTCACACCATGTAAAAAGGTGGATGATATGCCTTTCCAAGGTTTTGAAGATGGTCAGCAGGGAGACAATTCTTGGGCATCTATCTTGCAGGACCACAGCTAGCAGGTAACCATCACACTAATCAACTTCGTAATGGGAAGTTGTGAATGTTTTTTTTTTTTTTTTCCTTCTTTTTTTTTTTTTTTTTTTTTTAATCTTAACATCATAACCTGAAATATTGGAGGTGACTTAAGTGTAATGCTTGAAAATTTACCCAGGGATCCGTCCTAGTCATGCGCATGCTGAAGGGTTACCAAAGAAAACATTGCATATTTAGTGAGATGATTAAGTAACCATTACCATCCTGCTAGTGTGGGATTATGCTTGTTGTAAGGTTTTGGCTCTTCTTGGTCATTTTTCACAAGGTGTTACAAATTGATCATAAATACACTGGCCATAAAAATGTAATGGAGACTAGATTGGTCTTTGGTTTGATCAAATTCCTTGACCAGGACCTAAACAGAAAATATATACATATACTGACTAACACATTCAACCTTATTCCCATGCCACTAAGCAATAATTGTTGTCTTGAGTTTGACTGACCGGAAACTCACATCACCTTTGTGGCTGGTGACAGTCATTAGGCTCACCCATAGATCTTTAAGGGAAGAAATGTATTAATGTGGGACTATACGAGTATGTCACCAGCTTATAGTAATGGTTGGAGAGCAATCACTAGATGTCAGCTCTCCTTATGTGAAAAAGTGGAGAAAATGCATGTAGAGTTGATCAAGATCCTGGGCCTGGTCTCAAGACTGGAGTGTCAGGCCCTTAGGGCAGCATTTCCTAATGGAGATGAAGGTATTGGGGTTTTTGAAAACAAGTGGCAGGGAGACTGTTCTTAGGTCCATCTCTTAGGACCACCACATGGAAGGTACCATCATTGGTCCCTCCCATGCCACTTAATTTCCACACATGCACATTGTGTATTGTCTAGTATTATTATAACAAGAGTCAATAATGATAATCTAAGATTTGACTAGAATCACTCTGCCAGAAGGGGTCCCTAAGGTATTCATGAGAGATGGAGGTGCTAGCTGATGGAGAAAGCCCCTGAGGAACATAGTGATAATCAAGAGGGTCCAGGTTTCTGCTTGCACTGTAGAGAGTACTGCCAGTGGAAGACTCTGAGGTAGGGGTGGAAGGTGAATTGTAGAATCTTTGGTGGAGACGCCAGTTGTTGGGAAGCGTGGACACATTGTATGGTGGTGGGTCATAGTCAGGGTAAGGAGATCCAGCTGGTACATTAAGGGTATTGGACAGATGGCGGATGTAGCGAATGGCCAACCTGAAAATAGATGAAGCAATCTTAGTTTACAAGGAAAAAATAGAAATCAGTGAAGTCATTCATGTAGAATTTATTAATGTATGTACTAAGGACTTCTCCCCCATGTAACAGATGTTGTTGTGTCCCAGGGCTTTCATACCCCTCAGGAAAAATAGCTAACTGCTCACCACTTCTTGGTCCTCCCAAAGGATCAACTCCCACCAAGGAAGTCATCGCTAAATGTGATGTAATGAATACCAGAGTGATATAAGTGGTCCTTTTGAACTCTTACCATCACTCCCCTTTTTACAGCCCATTTTAGGATCTGCTCTGTTCACTGCATATAGGGAAGGGGTTAGAATATGTGCCTTAAACATACCTACCTCACAACTCCTCAACAGGGCAATAGCCTCATGTAGGGTCACCCTCTATTTTGGTCAAGAAAACCCAACAAACCAAACAACAGATGAAGGGAGGAAGTTATGAACCATCACAAAGGCAATGCATGGATGTGAATGGTGTGCGTGCTCCATGCTTGCAGGAAGTGACGTTGGATTTCTAATGTATTAAAGTGAGTTTTTAAGGAGAACAATATGGTCTCATGGTAATTTTTATCGCTATTGAGGTATTTCATTCATTTACCTTTTCCCACATTTAGTTTGCAGTATGTTTGTCAGTTTTTTTCAGTCATGAGTGTACCAAATGGCATGTTTTTAGTACAACTTCTGTATGGCTAGTTATATTTTACTGTAAATACAAACTCTCAATCTTATTGATGAAAAAGGTGAGAAAGGTTACTCAAGTGACCACATGAGGCAAATGATTGGACCCTTCCACTTGCCCATATTCTTAGAGAACCAGAAGTCAGTTGACCAGATGTCATGCCTTAGTAACTGTGTCCATTGGATATGGCATTGTGCAATTTGATTATGAAATGATTGTATCCAGCAGCTACCCATAGATTTTACTTGTCCCAGAAATCCAAACACTTAAGTCAAGGGTGGCATCGGTTGTAGCCCCTGAATTAGTGAAAGTGCTGTACAGTCCTGTACTGTCAAATAGCAATATGTATGAAACAACCTATTAACGAGTATTCCGTATAGAATATTGGCTGCATGATTTTTATGTAGCCAATATCTTAGTGACATCAATGACATCCCTATAAGCCAGACATACGTAGCATTCTTTTATGACTTGAGATTAATACAATATCCTGTATATTTACCTGGCAGATATAAATAAGTACACACATACACACACACACACACTTTCGTGGGTTCACAGCGTGGATTGGAACTCCGGAAAAAAACGCATTTTTCGTGGATCTCAACTACGAGGAAGTACCGTATTGTATTTGTAGGGAAGGGGAAAACTCGTGGTGTAGTAAAAAGGTAATGAAAGGGGAGGGATTCTTGAGGGAAATGGACAAAAATGAGGAGGGAGACGAACGGGCTCCTCCTGACAGCAGAAAAAATGTAAACAAAAGGTCAGCTGACGACACTGGGGAAATCGAAAATATCAGTAAAAGCATTAAGGTTAGAAATATAGATAAGAGCAGCACAATGGAAGGTGAAGATAATAATTTCCAGGGATTTAATGAGGGGGGGGGGAGAATACCAACCTCCCCCGATTAGCAAGACTAGAGGAAAAACTGACCGAACATTGGGAGAAGAGGTTCGGTAACGTAGCAAAGATTGCGCAGAGAGTTGAAAAATTGGAAGAACTAGAGAAGGTGAACAAAAACTTAACTAAAGAAATAGAAGATTTAAAAAGACAGTTAAAAGAAGTAAAAGAGGAGAATGAGGAATTAAAGAGGAATAATAAAGACAATAAAGAGGCCATAGCAAAAGAAGCACAGGGTTGGAAAAGAAATCCAAGAAAACAGTAGAGTTGCATTTACTGACATAATTAAACAGCAAATGAAAGAACAAACTGAAGACTCGGTTATTAAAGTGATGAGACAGAAGGAGAATATAGTAAGAAACTTAGCAGATAAAAAGAAATGTATAATTATATTAGGAATGGAAGATAAATATAACCCAAATAGAACCACAAGAATGAATGAGGAAAAAGAAAAAGTAAGCAGTTTACTAGAATTAGTTCAGGAAGATGAACCTGAAATCATAAACCAATTGAAGAGATGTATAGACTAGGAAAGTATAGTACAGATAAGACCAGACCAATTAAGATTAAATTCGGGTCACAAACGACGGCAGAGAATGTCTTAGCAAAAACAGGGAAACTAGCAGCAAGTGAACAATATAAAAAGGTATGGATAAAAAGAGAAATGAATAAAGAGGAAAGAGAGGAGGAAAAAAAGAAGACATGAAGCTAAGAAAAAAACGAGAAGAGAACACAGTCAGAAAAAGAGAAATTCTATTGGAGAGTAGTGAATATGAAAGTAAGGAAATACGACATACTAGAGAAAAACAAAAGGGAAACAGAGAATACAATGGAAGTGGCAGAAAACTAAGAGTGTCTTACACAAATATAGATGGATTAATAACAGGATTGAATGAGCTGAATGATTATCTGAAGGAAAAAGAACCGGACATAATGGGAATTGTAGAAACGAAATTAAAAGGTCCACTACCACCTAACAGTGTAGGACATGATGCATACAATTATTGGATTAGAAACAGAGAGACAAAACAAGGGGGTGGAGTTATGTTCCTGACTAAGAAGGATATAAACGTGAGGTGTGTCACATATGGAAAGAATACAGTAGAGATGATTATGATCGAAGTGGAAGACAGAGATAAAAAGAGCAGAAAGTTCGTGATAAATTATGTGCCTCCAAAAACAGCCTCGTGGGAAGAGAGTGAACATAAAAGTATGTTAGAGGACACAAGGATAACATTAAATAAGATAATGGAAGATGGATGAAGAATAGTTATGATGGGCGACTTTAATTGCAAAGAAGTCTGCTGGGAAGAGATGACAGTAAAGGGTGGAGACGGCTCATGGGGAAATGTTCTACTCGAGATGATTATTGACCATACAATGACACAGTGGATACAGGAGAACACTAGGTATAGAAATGAAGAAGAACCATCGAGACTAGACCTAATAATCACATCTGAACCTAGAATAGTGGAAAAGATTGAATATAAAACACCAATAAGTAAAAGTAAGCACATATTGATTGAACTGGAACTAAATGAGGAGAAATACATGAAAAGAAATGAACAATATAGAAAAGGAAGAATGATGTATGAAAAAACAAAATTTGATCAAATAAGAGAATTCTTTCAAAAAGAAAACTGGGAAGGAATATACAAAGAAGAAACAACAGTAGAAGAGAAATGGAATATTTTGACAAAAAAAAAAAAAAAAGAGTGGAAAAGTATGTCCCAAGACAAAAACAAGAAAAAGAATATGTAAAGTGCTGGTACAGCAAAAGTTGTAGGGAGTTAAAAGACAAAAGAGATAAAGCTTGGACCAAATGGAAGAAAGACAAAAGACCTGAAAAATGGAAAATATATACTTGTTATAGAAATGAATATGTACAAGTGTGCAGAGAGGAAAAGAGAAAATATGAAAAAGATGTCATAGAAAAATGTAAAGATCAACCAAAATTATTTTACAGATTTGTAAACAACAAACTGAAAAACAAACAAGATTTGGAGAAATTAAGACAAGGAGTTGAATACACAGAGGAAATAGAAATGGCGGAAATTATGAACAAGCATTTTAAATCAGTGTTTACAAGGGAGAACATACAACCTGAAGAGATCGAATGGAAAGAGAAAGTCCCCACTATGAAAGAATTAGAAGTAACAAAGAATGAAATATTAAAACACTTAAGTAATCTTGATGTCATAAAATCGCATGGACCACATGAAATAGCAAACTGGATTTTGAAAGAATGCAGGAATGAACTGGCAGACAAAATACATAGCATAATAAACAGTTCCTTGAAAGAAGGAAAAGTTCCAGAAGATTGGAAAAAAGCAAATATAGTACCTATATATAAAGGGGGAAATAAAGAAGACCCTACCAACTATAGACCAGTCTCTCTAACAAGTACAATAGCAAAAATTTGTGAAAGAATGATCAAAAGTAGATGGGTAAAATATTTAGAAAAAAAAAACAACGTGCTAAATCCAAGGCAATTTGGATTCAGACAAGGACGATCATGCGTCACCAATTTAATATGTTTCTATTCACGGCTAATATATATAATACAAGAAAGAGATGGATGGGCTGATTGTGCATTTCTAGACCTGAAAAAAAAAAATTGATAAGGTGCCACATAAGAAGTTGCTTAAGAAATTAGAAACTGCAGGAGGAATACAGGACAAACTGCTGAAGTGGATGGAAGACTTCTTGTATGAAAGAAAAATGAGAGTAGTGGTAAGAGACAAACACTCTAATTAGAATGAAGTGATAAGTGGTGTTCCACAAGGAACAGTTTTGGCCCCAATAATGTTTGCTATATATATTAATGGTATGGATGAAGGAATTGAAAGTTATATGAGCTTCTTTGCGGACGATGCAAAATTGTTGAAAAAAGTGAACACTGAAGAAGATTGTGAGTCGCTACAGAGTGATCTCAATAAAGTATGGGAATGGAGTAGGAAGTGGGAGATGGAATTCAATATCAAGAAGTGTAGTATAATGGAATTTGGAAGAAGCAAAAAAAGAATAGTGGGATCATATAAATTGGGAGAAGAAGAATTAAAAAAAGTAGAAAATGAGAAGGACCTGGGAGTCATTATTATGAATAATATGTCCCCTGAGAAGCATATAAACAAAATCTTTGGAGAAATATATAATTTAATAAGAACAATCAAAGTGGCATTTACATACCTGGACGAAGAAATGGTGAAGAAAATACAAGTTACCTTGATAAGACCAAGATTGGAATATGCAGCGACGATGTGGTCACCAAGGACAAAAAAAGTATAACAAAACTTGAAAGAATAGAAAGAGCAATTACAAAACTAGCACCAACACTCTCAGAACTATCATATGAAGAGAGACCAACAAAACTTGAACTACAGACATTAGAACAAAGAAGAGAGAGAGGAGACTTGATAACTATTTATAGAATCATGAAAGGCATAGAAACTATTGATAGAGAGGATCTAATAAAATGGAATAGTAGAAATACAAGAGGACACGGAAAGAAAATCAAGACAGTTATAGAAGGGACCTGAAAAAGAACAGCTTTCCCCACAGAGTAATAGACATCTGGAACAAGTTGGATGAAAAAGTGGTGTGTGCAAAAACAATTCATGAATTTAAAAACAGTTTAGATAAAATGAGATATGAAGACGGGACACACACACACACACACACACACACACACACACACACACACACACACACACACACACACACACACACACACACACACACACACACACACACACACACACACACACACACGTGTACATGCATGTAAGTATATATATATATATATATATATATATATATATATATATATGTATTTACTATTCCTCCTTTCTACTTAAATAATTTTTCTTTTATGACTCCACCTCTTCAGCGCGATTTTGTCACTAGGGATAGCCTATCTATATACCAATAGGCTTCTTCCTCCTTTAAGGGGAGGTAGCCATCACCTATCCACACCCATCCCACGCTCGTCCCTCACCCGTTCCCCTTTCGTCTTAGCTCCTTGTGTATGAAGGGTCATCTTTGTCCCCTGCCCACTGTCTGTGTCAGATGAAATGCAGCAGGATACAGCTCATACACAGCAGGCTCAGTCGCTTCACTAATAGGGCGTCTCTCTCTCTCTCTCTCTCTCTCTCTCTCTCTCTCTCTCTCTCTCTCTCTCTCTCTCTCTCTCTCTCTCTCTCTCTCTCTCTCTCTCTCTCTCTCTCTCTCTCTCTCTCTCTCTCTCTCTCTCCTTGTCTCATCATCCGAAAAACGAGAAGACGAGGAGAAATCCCTCCGAGCTGCGTCAATATATATTCCAGGCCCGTGCAGAGGGGGGGTGGGGGGGTGCTGGGGGTGCCCGAGCACCTGCCCCTTTGCCCTGTGCCCCAAAAGTGTCCATCACAAAAATATATATAAATGAATGAAAAATTATTTCTCGCAGGCTTTTTCAGTTTTCTTACCATTCAGAAATTATAATGTGGAAAATGGCGTTGCACCCTACCGGATAGTTGCCAAATACGAATAATACAAAAGAGTGAAGTGCCCAATTTCCAGCCCAAAGCACCTGCCCCTTGCAATGTCTGTGCACGTTACTGATATATTCCATTTACAACCATTCTCCACTCACGCATGTCTCCTGTCTTCTCGGTCCCCTGAAAATCCCTTTTTCCTCAAAGCCCCTTTCACCTCGTCCATCCATCTCATTCTTAGTTTTCCCCTCAAGTTCACTCCATCTACCTGTCTTCCACTCTCTTTTCGCTAGTTTTCCCTCGCTCTTTTCCCACGTGCCCAAACCATCCCAGTATTTTTTGATGAGCCTTATTTGCCCGCTTGCTTTCTACCCCGCTCTCGTCCTCACCTCTTCATTTCTCACTCTATCTATCCTCGTAATAGCCACCATGCTTCTCAAACCTTTGATCTCAAAGTCACTTAAAATTCTCCTTTCTGCCTACCTTAAATTCCGTATCTCCTCCATATAGCGTCGTAAGGACAGCCACCATTTCATACAGTCGTCTCTTCGCATCTATCCCCATTTTCTTACTTCTCATGACACTTTCCGTTCCTCCAATACTTACTTCCCTCACTCTACAGTTACCTAAACCTCCATTCCTCCATTCCCTACTACACCTTATCTAAAGCCATCTACTTCCTCTAATCTTCCTCCTTTAAGATTTACCTTCATCTTACTGCCACTCTCAACTCTTGTACATCTCATCACCTTCCTTTACCCATATTTATTTCCAACTTCCTCCTGTCATATACCTTCCCAAACTCCGTTGCTAACTGCCTCATACCCTCCTCTGACCCAGCCACAAACGCAATGTCATCAGCAAACAACACTTGGCTCATCTCCTTCTAGTGCAGCGTTTCTCGACCAGGGTTCCCTGGAACCCTAAGGTTCCGCAAAAGGTCCCTAAAGGTTCCGCGAGAACAAGTGAGATAAGCTAATGCACTACTGATTTTTTTATTTCATACACGGAATATAATTAAACATGCCCATATTCTTGGTAATTGTAATTATATAATATAGACATCATCCTATCTAACCTATCATTACGATGAAAATAGAATGAGAAAGATGGTATGTTTTTTTTTTTGTGTGCGAAGGGGTTCCTTGAGACATACAATTTATTTTAAAGGTTACGCAATGGTAAAAAGGTTGAGAAACGCTGTTCTAGTGTCTCTAACCATCTCCAATCCGTTGCCCATCACTCAATCTACCTCCCGTACCATCCCATGCATGTAGACAATGGTCAGCCATGACGACGTATCCTTGTTGCAGCCCCATACACACCACACACTCACAATTCCCAACCCTAACACAAGCTCCATCACTCTTTTAAAAACTTTTGACTGTCCCAACTTTCCCCATCACATACATCTGGAATACCTGCCACAGTGCTTTCCTGTCTAATTTGTTATAAGCCTTCTCTAAATCCACAAAGGAACAAAAAACATAATTTCCTTTTGCCTAAAGCTCCTCAAATTTGCCTTACCACAAAAAATTATCCAGACACTACATTTCTTAAATCCACACTGTTCCTCACTTAATATTCTAAATCGACACCCTTCCATATATATTTTTTCAGCTACATTCAACAAACTGATCCCTCTATAACTATTACATTTACTACATAAATTTACTCCATATACTACTACATTTCTATCCTTAGGGAAAAAATGTCCCAATAATAGAAACGCTATTAATTGCCTAAGAGAAACCGAAGGGAAATATTTTGCGTCTTAGACCGTTAGAACATGTTTCGATTAAAGATTTTAAGAATGTAGGTTGTCTCAAATGTTTATCATGGTTTCTGCCATGATATTGTGTATCTTCGTAGGACATTGGTGTTTTGATGCGACATTATTCACTGTTCTCAGATATTTCTGCATGACACAAATGTCTGTCTTATATTTTTGTGCACAACCTCCAGGAGATATTTATATGCATTTTTTCTTACCCGTATTTTGTGTCTCATATCTGCGTGACAGTGTTTGCTATTATGATTTACGTTTAAACAATTCTTACGTTCCCTGCCGTGTCAAACCGCGTGGTTGAACCACCTTGACCGCTACCGACTCGGCAGCCACCTTGTTCGCTGATGTTATCAGTCAGCTTCCCATGGGAACCACTCTCCCTCTCCTTTCCCCTTCCCTCTCGCACATGTGTTACCTTGACTTCTGTCCACAGTTTTGCCTCGCATATATTTTTTCTAATAGACTGATGCATATATATTTGTCCTGTTTATATAAATCTAATTGTTAACTATTCGCTCCTTAATCCATGAACACAATCTGTACGATTCTGCTCTTCCTCCTTGACACCCCTTCCTCTTCCCCAGTTGACGACCGTCACTGTCGGGCACGTGCTGAGAAGGCACCTGTCCTCTTGCCACTACCATATAACTCCTCTCCTTTTCAAAGAAAGCTATTGTATTGTTTTTTCACATTTTGTATATCGAGAGAGATAATGTATTATCCAAAACATTCTAGAAAGAACAAAACAATTAAATTGACGTCCTGGATCTTCATTATAAATAAATCGACGTTGGCAACAACACCTCCAGGTAAAGTGACACACCAAAGTGGGTTTAAAGTCCACCTGGCATAAGGCCTGTAATTTCCTGCGTTCATTCTCCGAGGCACGTGCAACAGGTCAACGGTAAAAACATACGTTCCCAAAGGTGCATCAACAGCAATTTGATTTAAATGCAAACAACTGGACAGTAGGATGAAATGCTTGGATGAATGGAGGATAATGATCTTGAACAAGAAAAGTACATACCTAGAAGCATTATTGTGACAAGAAAAAAAAAAAAAAGAGAAAAAAGTGACTGATATAAATTTTTAGTTCCGAATCAAAATGGGTAAAGAAACGATTCGAGAATACTCTAGCAGTTTAACTTGAAATTTAACACTTGATACGAGTTTGCACAACTCGGCAAGATATATTAACTCATTGACTTAAGACGTTTGAATCTTCAACTTTTGACACTGCATGTGAGAATGTTATAATTCAAATTTCTAGTGTAATAGCTTGGCGTGGTGCTGGACTACACTATCCCGAGAGTGGTCAGGCGTGGGACGGTGCGGGGAGGGAGGAAAGAGCAGCTGTGACTGGCCTGAACACCTGTGTGAGGTGGGTACGTGGAAAAGTAGATCCCGCCAGCTCTAACTCCTCATCACCAATTATATACAACACCTCCATTTCATCCGGTGCTACATCGTCTTGTCCGATTTTCTCACCTGTTATTTATGCAAATATATATTTTTCAAAGATAAGTTGGTTACTAAGTAATATTGTGTCGTTTATGGTTTCCATATACGTCAGTCATTGCATGGCAGTTGACACGTCTGAGATTTTGCGCTGGCTGCCATTTTAGTTCCATACCGTCATAATTTTTTCTTTTTAATCGAGTCTCAGACAACAAGACTTATTCCAAATATCCATCAGCTTCAGTCCAGGGGTCATTCCTACAATTTTAACTAATCTAAAATCTCAGGTAATTAACCTAGTTGAATCTGTATAGTCGACATTTTCTCAGCCCGGGTGGAGGGGGATTGGGGCTGCCTGACATCACCGTCTTGGGAGTATATATGAATACAACTTAGAAAAAAAAATCAACAGGTTAACGTTCTCAAGATTTCATTCCCGCCAATAATAGGGAATGCAGTTCGTATAGATGAAGTCTTGATTCAACAAGAATTTTCCCAATCTTCAACTGTATCCATAAAACCGCGTTTATAAATAACGTTACGCTGTTTATCGTATCGTACTTTTTTAATATAATTATTACTTGTTTTAGCGACTTTTGATGTGGTGAGATTGGTACCGGCCATTCTCCTCTCGAGGAATTGTGACAAATATCGTCACAATTGTGATGTTCTGCGTGTGTCACTCTCAATATGGAATAAGCAGAAAAAAAAAAAAAATGCCAGCCACGTCATACCTCACCCGGCAACATTCATTAGTTCCACCAATGGAAACTCATATCATCGTTTTGCTCGCTGTGTAACATTGAGTTTGATTTTTCAACACCATTTAATTTTAAAGTTCTTGGTGCCAAATGGAATTCCAAATGCTGGGTTTTGTATACCAGTAACAGTAAACTTAAAAAGTTAAAGCCGTCTGATAATAATGATGTTGTGTATGACCTTGTAAACACCCTAAAATTTGTAGTTTTTTGTGATGAAAAAGGTCATGACCGAGAAAGATGGAAAAAAAAAATTGGTTTTAGGTAAATCGAACAAGTTTTAAGGAAGTTCCAGTCAACAAAGTTTAATGCTAATTGACCTTATCCATTTTGCCTTAATGTTGCTAAAATAAATAAACTAATTGATTAATATATATACGAACAAACAAATAAGTAAAGCGATAGATAAGTAAAAACAAATGAACTCGACCAAAAGCGATACCTTGCATAGATCGTCCGTACAAAAAAAAAAAAAAAAAAAAAAAATCTGATGATGGTACGTGTCCTCTATCTACGATGGACGGGTGCTGTGTCGAGGAAGTGAGGGG
>NC_134800.1:57350057-57352557 GCF_046742065.1 Oratosquilla oratoria
TTTATAAAATGTTATTTATACATAATGGGTATATCACAATCTTATTTTCATAAGTAAACAAAACTAGACTAAATTCGGTAAAACTAAGCTAAATTTAGCGAAATTTATCCTAACCTCTGCAACACCAAATTTCCTCAAAACGAGTCTATCGGAAGGACATTGAGGGGACATCTAGCCCCCTTTTTTCTACAAAGGATTACGAAGAAAGAGCATGCCAACAGGAGACCTTTTGGTCCGTAACTAGATCAGATGCGGAAAAGAAATGAATAAGTAAATATGTAATTAAATAGATTAAACAAATAATGATAAATAATAAACAAACAGATAACTAATTATATTTTATAATTAATTAGTAAATGAAAAATAAACAAATAAATAATAATAAATAAATTTCAATGAATAAGTAAATAAATAAAATGAAATAGATGGCAGGCACTGCAGCATATTGCTTAGGTGTTTAAATGAATCTTCGAATTGTACCATATTGCATTGCCTCTGCAGTAATTTTATTCCATTCGTTTACTACACGGTTGGTGAAGTTGTTTCTACCCATTTCTAAATTAAATCTACTTCCTGATATTTTTATTTATTTGTCTATTTATATGTTATTATTATTATTATTATTATTATTATTATTATTATTATTATTATTATTATTATTATTATTATTATTATTATTATTATTATTATTATTATTATAATTACTCTTACTATTATTATTATTATTATTTTTATTTCTATTTATTATCATTATTATTATTATTATTATTATTATTATTATTATTATTATTATCATTTTTATCATTATTATTATTACTACATTATCATTACCACTATGGCTATAATTATTATCATTATTATCATTATTGCTATCATTATTATCATTTTTATCATTATTATCATTATTGTTATTGTTTTTGTTGTTAACTTTATTGTTGATGTTGTTGTTGTTATTATTATTATTATCATTATTATTATTATTATTATTATTATTATTATCATTATTATTATTATTATTATTATTATTATTATTATTATTATTGATATTGTTATTATTATTATTATTATTATTATTATTATTATTATTATTATTATTATTATTATTATTATTATTATCATTATTATCATTATTATTATTATTATTATTATTATTATTCATTATTATTATTATTATTATTATCATTATCATTATTTTTATATTTATCATTATTATTATAACTATTATTATTATTGTTATTATTATTATTATTATTATTATTATTATTATTATTATTATTATTATTGTTATTATTATTATTATTATTATTATTATCATTATTATTATTATTATTATTACTACTATTGTTGTTATCATTATTATTATTTTTATTATTATTACCTTTTTACAGTCTGCACTAGGAACCAAATCATCTATATAGATAATTCTTTCCCCGTCCCCCATGTTGTGAATATGTTTGTTGATTAGTATTTCGATGGAATATTTCAACTCTATGTGGGAGGAGCTAAAGAAGACCCAAGACGAAACCCGAAAATGTGATGATAATAATGTGTACATACCTGAGGGTTTCCAGCTTCGACGGGAACCGATCTCGCCCGCTGAGAAAGACGAAAAGGAAAATAAATACACTCAAGTTTGATACTCTGTGATGTGGGAAAGGTAGCTATAGTTCAATTTCATTTGTAATAATAAGAACATAACAAAAGAATGAATGAGAAGGCAAGAGAAAATTAGACAGTTCCATGTCCATTATCATCTATTGTCCTCATCCTTAAACTTATCTAACCTTCTCTTAAAACAACGAAAGTCTATTATTCCATTCGTTGAACATTCTATTGGCAAACCAGTTCTTGCCTATTTCCTTCTTAAATCTAAATTTGTCCAACTTAGATCCATTAATACGAGTCCTGCCCTGCTGCAATAAATTGTTACAGCCAGCCCACTTTGATTAATTTTTTCTCCAAACGTTGTTAAAACTCTCACCTCATGGAGTCCATCTTGGCCATTTTCTTGCCAGGTGGTTTGCAGAAGGGAAGCCGTTCACGAAGGATATCGAACGCGTTGTTCATGTCGCGCATGCGTGTTCGCTCTCTGTCGCATGCGGATTTCTTATATTCTTTGACAACAGCACGGGAGAAAAAAACATTGATTAATCTCACCATATGGATATTGGGCCGCTTGCTGACCCTTTATCGCAGATACTATATGCCTCCAGTAATGGTTGTTAATATTCGCAGTGATAATAGGGACTGGTTTACTGAGGATAAGGGAAGATTGAGAGAATGTAGAAGGCACTGTAGATGTGTACTGTCGCCATGGTTGTTCAACGTGTATATGGGTAATGGCGAGGGTGTTAGGCAGGATTTTGGAACTGGTGAAGAAGAGTGGAGGGAAGTGGAAGGTGAGCCAGTTGTTGTTTGCGGATGACAGTGCGCTTGTAGCTGCGTCGGAGGATGGACTGAGGCAGTTAGTGGTGGAGTTTGGGAGCGTACGTGACAGGAG
>NC_134800.1:57358656-57438656 GCF_046742065.1 Oratosquilla oratoria
AACTAACATCCCGGACTCAACACTACAATTACTCACAGAAATCTTTAATGAAACATTCAGCATGGGATACTTCCCCGACATATTCAAAACAGCTACACTAACATTCATACCCAAACACGGAAAAAACATCATAGACATAAACAATTACAGACCTATATCACTACTCGAAGTCCCAGGAAAAATACTTGAAAAACTCCTACTACAAAGACTACTCAAACACTTACACAATAACAACCTAACAAACGAAAACCAACATGGATTCACAAGAGGAAGAGGGACACACACAGCCATAGCCACACTATACGAAACAATAGCCATAAGTCAACGACACAACCACGGATGTAACATAGTATCACGAGACATAACAAAAGCATTTGACAAAATATGGCACACAGGACTTAAATACAAAATACACCAAACACACCTCCCAGACATACTAACAAGGACACTCTGCAATTACCTCGACAACAGACAAGCACAAATACGAATACACCAGTATACAGGAAAACCCTTCAACATATACAGTGGAGTCCCCCAAGGAAGTATCCTTTCACCAACACTATTCAACCTCTACACACACGACACCCCCAACCCGACACACGGAGTCACACACGTACAATTTGCAGATGACCTGACACAAATAATCACATACCCAACCAAAAAAAGGCAAAAACATGTTAGCACTAAAAACAAGCAGAACAATAGAAACCATAAACACATATGAACAACAATGGAAAATACAAACAAACACAACAAAATTCCAACTACTAAACATATCAACACAGAAACCAGCAGAAATATGGACAGGAGACACACATATACGCAAACAAAGAAACATAAAAATACTAGGATTAACACTTGGAAACAGAGGCCTACAAACACATACAAACAACAGAAAAATACAAGCAGAAAAAACATTACACACACTAAAACGATTCAGAAACCTTGACACCAAACTACTATTAAGACTATACAAAGTACTTGTACGACCTCAACTAGAATACATACCAATAACAACAATCACATTAAAACCAAGTCAACTCCAAAAACTACAATCGATACAAAACAAAGCACTACGATTCGCCACACACTCCATACCCCCATACCTAAACACAGTAGAAGAACTACACATACAACATAAACTCGAACCACTTAACACAAGACTTCAGAGACTAGCTTACAGAACATGGAACAGACTTACAATAACAAACCCAGAAATAGTACAAAACAGCGAAGACATAGACATAAAAGACGGACACGATCACAACTGGTGGCCTAGAGTGTCCCCTATCATAAACGGCCCTCCACCCGAACCTAAATACATACTTTAAACACAAATAAACATAAAAATACATCACTATCCTTCATTGTTCTACTAACCATACTAACACAACTAACAATATAACTACTATTATACTAACATTATTACTATTGTTATTAAAAATGATAACACGTGCGAAATAAATCGCACGTGATATCATACAATCAATGAGTATGGTAATAGAAGTCACTACCCTCCCCCAACATTGTAATGCAAAATAGACCATAAAAATCACTAGCCGTCATCCCAATGGGATAAAAAAAAATCATACTCATTGAAGAATGAAAAAAAAAATGCATACGACATGTAGAAATTAAGACACCCCCACCATAATAACGCTAATAAAAAAAAAATAATAATAATATAAAATATACATATATATACCCCCTTATAATTGTTTTCAAACCTATATTAGGTAAAAAAAAATAGTCGTATACATTTTTAGGGAAGAAAACAAAACAAAAAAAATCTACATTAACGTCAAAACTAACAAATTAACAGCCAATAACAATCAAAAAGACAACTCAAGAAGAAGAACAGACGATCCAATCCTGCGGAAGATGGACCAGCCTCCAACCAACTTTAAGAACAACTTGGCATAGCTTCATAGCAAACAAAATATATATATATATATATATATATATATTTATATATATATATATATATATATATATATATATATATATATATATATATTTAATGTATGACTAAAGCAGCAAGTGGGTCTGCCCCACACCTGTTATAACTCTAACTTCCTTCCATTTCCTCCTTTACTCTTTTACACATACACACCCTCCCCCCTCTCCCCCCTCTTACCTATCCTGTCTGTAAGTAAGGGATGCACAGTCGGCTTCCAAGTGACGAACCATGAAGACAGCGGTAAGATCCAACTTCCTAACAAATTTTGTTTGAGTACAATTTCACCTATGTCGGATTCAAAAAGTAACATACTGTACACATGCATACGTACACACACAAACACAAACATATATGGAATGAATGACGAGTGGCAGTGATGTCTTTGATATAACCATATCCTGCTGCTTCTTAGCCTCGCTTTCATTTCATCACACATGTATAAATATAATTGAAAATGCATGTATATAAACACACACACACATATATAAGGACATGTGTATTGACATGAACCCTTGACAATATGCTTTTGATATTGAAGACGATAACATTACTTGGATTTTTTCATTATCTTAAATCCCACATGAGCATTCTCACACATAACATTGTACTTCTAAAGACGTGGAGCTTTCCCTTCTTATAAGGCTGATGTACCAGTTTCGTTTCTCAGGTGATCCTCCTTGTTTGCGTGTTGGGAGTGGCGTGGGCCAAGGCAGCCGCCCTTCCAGAGCCGGAAGCCGACCCTGAACCTTCTCGCCTTGGTGCATACGGTGGCTACGGTGGCTACGGCGGCTACGGTGGCTACGGTGGCTATGGCGGCTATGGAGGATACGGGGGACACGGGAGATATTATCACCGTCATGGCAAGAGAAGCGCTGACCCCGAGCCAAGTTACAGAGGATACGGAGGATACAGCGGTTACGGAGGATATGGAGGGTACAGTGGGGGTTACGGAGGGTACAGGAGTCACGGAGGGTACCAACCCTACTATGGGTAAGGAGACGCCGTCTTCCACTGCCATGGCTAATGTCCTCATGATTATTCAAGGCAACTGAGATCCTTGCCATCAAAATGGTCAATAATAATAATAAAAAAGAATTTATTTACCTAAGTTTTTCCTTTCTCCTTTTGTAATACCTCATGTGTGAGACTTGGAATCTCCTGTTCTTCTAGTGCGGCCTAGATATTGTTCCCGGCACGACTGTTTTTATGAAAAGAGAAATATTAAATGCGGATTAATGATGTTTTAACCAGCTTGCATCGGGCAGATGGGGCTCGTCAGTCATGCAGGAGTGGGAATACTCTGATCTCGATCCTCCGCTGTCTTGCGGCTAAACCTCAAAGATAATTACGGAGCTGGAGTCCCTAAGGTGCTTCTTATCAAATACACTCTCACGAACTGCTGTAGCCAATCCTACTCCAAGAGTGGTGTTTAGTATTCTCTTGGATACAGTCGACGAGGAAGAGAGGGGTGCATTTTTGTATGGGCAGTGCAACGCCTCAACATATACCATTGCCCAACCTTGCGCCCTACAGTGGGTCACTTCAACAATAACAACAACTGATTAACTGATTAGGAGCTTCTATTGCCCCAATGTCCATAGGCAAATACTACTTCAGAAGATGTTTCATTTAATGATGTCATAGGCGTCTCACACCCCTAATATAGTCAGTGAAATAGGGCGATACGTATATAACATGTCCTCATTGCTGTTTGGGTGATTGCTGGCGACCCAGCCAAAGATGGAACTCCTTCATCTGTGAACGAGATTTGGGAGGGTGTACATTGAAAGTTGGACAGGTGGCAGGGTCCTATGAGGTCAGAGTGTAGTTCATGACAGCCGCAGTTGAGACCATATTCTATCTTTTATATGAGGTACTGTCCACTGTCTGACACTTCGATAGCATACGATAGACAGGGAATTGACATGTACTATGGTGTTATATATTCGCTCGACCATAGGATATGGCGTTGTCGATTTTGTACAAGAAACAAATATTTGAATGTTCAAGTTGATACTGGTCATTGCCTTGCTAGATGGTTGTGAGATATAGACACTGAATGCCGACTTGAAGAGGCGTCTTGATGTTTTTGAAAATATCGAGAATAACATGAGTGTAAGAGGCTGGTAGATAAAGGTAGACAAGTAAGGTACACAGAGTGGTAGGTGGCGAGATTTTCATTTTATGAGTTGATGAGGTAAATGCAAGGGTAGTGGGTCAGGGATTGGAGATTGTTAGAGAAAATGGAGAAAAGTGGGAGGTGAGCCAGCTGTTGTTTGCGGACGACACTGCGCTTGTGGCAGGATCGTAGGAGGGATTGAGGAAGTTGTTGACAGAGTTTGGGAGAGTGTGTGATAGAAGAAAGCTGAAGATAAATGTGGGTAAAATTAAGGTGTTGAGATGTACAAGGGGTGAAAGTGGCAGTAATCTGGAAGTGAACATTAAGGGAGAGCAACTGGAGGAAGTGGATAGTTTTAGATACTTGGGTGCAAATGTGGCAGGAAAAGGTGGAGTGAAGGTGGAGGTAGAATGTAAATTGAGAGAAGCGAGTAAATGCCTTGGTGGATTAAAAAGTGCAATGAGGAATAGAAATTTGGGAATGGATGCTAAGAGGAAACTGTATGAAGGAGTGAT
This sequence comes from Oratosquilla oratoria, assembly GCF_046742065.1. Classification (NCBI taxonomy): domain Eukaryota; kingdom Metazoa; phylum Arthropoda; class Malacostraca; order Stomatopoda; family Squillidae; genus Oratosquilla; species Oratosquilla oratoria. The sequence continues at coordinate 57,363,251 of NC_134800.1, forward strand.
TGTGCCAACAGCACTGTATGGAGCAGAAACATGGAACATAAGAGAGGAAGAGAGAAGGAGCTTGAATGTGTTTGAGATGAAGTGTCTGAGAAGTATGATGAGGGTTACTAGGATGGATAGTGTGAGAAATGAGGAGGTGAGGAGGAGAACAGGGGTGGAAAAGGAGTTGGGAGATAGGGTTGATGAAAGAGTATTAGGATGGTTTGAAACATGGAAAGAATGAGTGAAGAAAGACTAGTAAAGGAGGTATGGAGGGAAGATGTAGAGGGAGTGAACATGAGGGGACGTCCTAGGATGAGGTGGATGGATGGGGTGAAGGGGGCTTTGGGGAAGAGAGGACTGTCTGTTGAGGAAGGACGGGAGAGGACAGAAGACAGGGGTGAATGGAGAATGGTTGTATATGGAAGATGTTGTGATGCATGAGGTGGAATGGACGGGGGGATGGGGGGGTGAGGTAGTATGTGTGAGCAAAATTTTGACGCAGCCCGAAGGGATTTCTCCCCGTCCTCTCCTTTATATGGAGGGACGGAGAGGGGGGGTCGCCGATTTAATGAAGCCGCCTTGCTGTGGATGTGCTGTGTCTTGCGACACTGCTTCTGACCCAGGGCAGTGGACAGGGTGCAGAGATGACCCGTCATCTAGGAGGTGCTAAGATGGGAGGGAGGGTGGAGGGGTGTGGAGTGTTTTCGGGGATGGAACGGTTGGGAATGATTTTATGCCTTTTCCTTTTTGGCTACCTCCCTTGTAAGGGGGAAAAAGCCTTGGTATATGTATGTATGTATGTATGTTTGGTAAACAATAGCCGTGAATAAGTTGCATAATCTCTCTCCTTGTCTTAAGTTTATAAAGAACCGTTAGGGACCAGGCTTTAATCCTGATGTAACAATATGTAAAACAAGCCGTTTATGCATCGATATCGTGATTGCTTGAGTAAGCAGTATTTCTTAAGACGTTGTAACACTCTGATAGGAGAAAGGGTGGAAGGGGAGAAAAATCTATTGGTGCATGAGAGTAAAGTCACGTGCTAAGGAGAGACACTTAGATGTAACAGTAAAGATCATTGGACTTGAAAAGTCATGACGTCGGTGCGAAGGCGGCTTTGGACATAAATTGAGGATCCCAGTTGGGAGTCCCTTGGTATAGATTGATAAGCCAAGTTTAATATTATTCGGGAAGAAAAGAAGAAAAAAATGACCTCCGTTTAATTCACCCCATAAAGGAACATTACCTACCTCCTACAGAAAGATATAGTAAAAGCCATTCCTACGAAAAGCAGTGATGAAAAGAAAGTTGAGAGTGAAAGAAGTAATAAAAACCATAGGAGGGAACAGTAAAAAGAAGTAAACCATAGTTACTACGTGGTGACGGAGGTGACGGAGGTATTATGAGCTTTGGTCACAGAAACCAATAGTAATGGGGTGGATGTATGAGTGAACCGACGCTATCTTCTCTGGAACTGGAATAGTGACTGCCTGACCAGTGGTAAGTGCAGTCGACGTTTATTGTGTAAAGTTGCAGGTTTGAAGCGTTTTCACTTGCCCCCACTCATTGTTTTCAAAAATGTGGAATCCAGCTAAGGCCACTGTCCAGTGTGCTACCCACTATACTGGCTTCCTCGAGTGTTGGTGATTGTTGTGATGGTTTGGGTGAAGTGGAAGTATAGTGGTCTCGAATTGGACGCGTTGATCTTGATGCGTCACTGTTGTTCCCATTTGTGCCCCTCGTCCAGTATGTTGTGCATTAGGTGCCAAGGACCCTGGAGTCTTTTGTGTCTGCTACTGTAACTATTGTCGTTCGAATGCGCAAGAGTAAGAGCCTGGTTACGTGGGTAAGTCAGCTCTGACAAATCATTTGTACATAGAGTGTAAAGTGTGGGATTCAAGGACAGAGTCCTGAGGCACTCTAGTCTTAAGTATGAAATGTCGGGACAGGCAGCCCATCCACTTTATTCCTTTTGTCCTGTTGTCCACGTAGTTGCTGAACAACCGTGTGAACGATAGAGCAAAGGCCACGTAGGAGTACAATTTGTACTTAAGGCCTACATGTCTATGGCCTTCACATTCTTACAAATGAAATTGACCTTACCACGGTCTTTTGACCCACTATTTGATCACAGAAGTAACATAACATTGGCAGTACCCCACTCCGGTCCAAAACCAAGCATATATATATATATATATACATATATATACATATATGTCTTTATATATCTGTATATATATATATATATATATATATTTATATATATAAATATATATACATATATATACATATATATATATATATATATATACATATAAATATATAACACTGAATGGGTCCCAGTAATTAGAGCCACATTCTAATAACCACAATGCACTTTAATTCTAAGCCATCAAAGTCCAGCATGCTTGAAATTGAAATGTGGTACTGCCCAGGACTCGAACCTGGTAACCTCATGACAAGTGCGACATTGCCTTTCCAACTAGGCCATCAAAAGAGATTAGCTGAGCGCATTATTTATTATATATTTGTATGCTGGAGCTACATACACATATATGAACTTTTTGCGCTCAACCCATCTCCACTATGACAGAACAATTGGAAGTATGCGAACACGGGAAAGTATTTGTACAACACTGAATGGGTCCCAGTGATTAGAGATACATTTTAACAACCCAAATGCACTTTAATTCATATATGTGTATGTAACTCGAGCATACAAATATATAAGAAATAATGCGCTCAGCTTATATCTCTCTTGATGGCCTAGTTGGAAAGTCAATGTCGCACTTGTCATGAGGTTACCCGGTTCAAGTCCTGGGCAGTACCACATTTCAATTTCAAGCATGCTGGCCTTTGATGGCTTAGAATTAAAGTGCATTGTGGTTGTTAAAATGTATCTCTAATCACTGGGACGCATTCAGTGTTGTACAAAAACTTTCCCGCGTTTGCATACTTCCAATTGTTCTGTCATGGTGGAGATGGGTTGAGCGCAAAAAGTTAATATATGTGTATGTAACTCGAGCATACAAATATATAAGAAATAATGCGCTCAGCTTATATCTCTCTTGATGGCCTAGTTGGAAAGTCAATGTCGCACTTGTCATGAGATTACCCGGTTCGAGTCCTGGGCAGTACTACATTTCAATTTCAAGCATGCTGGCCTTTGATGGCTTAGAATTAAAGTGCATTGTGGTTGTTAAAATGTATCTCTAATCACTGGGATCCATTCAGTGTTGTACAAATACTTTCCCGCGTTCGCATACTTCCAATTGTTCTGTCATAGTGGAGATGGGTTGAGCGCAAAAAGTTAATATATGTGTATGTAACTCGAGCATACGAATATATAAGAAATAATGCGCTGAGCTTATATCTCTCTTGATGGTCTAGTTGGAAAGTCAATGTCGCACTTGTCATGAGATTACCCGGTTCGAGTCCTGGGCAATACTACATTTTAATTTCAAGCATGCTGGCCTTTGATGGATTAGAATTAAAGTGTATTGTGGTTGTTGATATATATATATATATATATATATATATATATATATATATATATATGTATATATATATGTATATACAAATTCACATATATGTATGTATATATATATATACACACACACACACATATATATATATACATATATATATATATATATATATATATATATATATATATATATCTGTGCATACATATTTCAATACATGGTTGAATTTCTGTGCTTTGACTTCATTCTTTTATCGACTTAAATGTTATACAGGCCAAATTTTAAGGAGGACATTCTTCTGTAAATGCAAGTATATGGTAGTTGATTGGAAAAGGGAATAGGAATGGAGACGTGTGCAGCAAACGAAGTTTCAATAATGTTCCTTTATATGTCTTGCCATCTCATGTAAATTAAAGGAAGAAAGCCACAGACGAATATCTCATCTACTTGATTCATAAGTAAGAGAAGGCGACTGGAACTTTATTCTTGATCCCTCGATGTCAATCTGTCCTTGTTCACATTTCGTGAGTCAGTCGAAATCAGCATCCTGGGGTGGGGCTCCAGCGGCTCTGTCAAGGTCCCGCTCTCGTACATAAAGCGGCGTTGCACCTGAGGGATGCACAGTCGGCTTCCAAGTGACGAACCATGAAGACAGCGGTAAGATCTGGGTTCCTAACAAATGTTGCTGGAGTACAATTTCACTCATGTCGGATTTAAAACGTAACACACACAAGCATACGTACGCACACAAACACAAACTTATATGGAGAGAATCACGAGTGATAGTGATGTCATTGAAAACCATATTCTTCTTAGCCTCCCATTCATTAATATATATAAGCACACACACATTATACACACATGTGTATTGACATGAACCCTTGACAATATGTTTTTGATATTGAGGACGATAATATTACTTGGATTGTATGATCATCCTAAATCTCGCATGAGCATTGTGACAGATAAGATTGTACTTCTAAAGACGTGGAGCTTTCCTTTCATATAAGACTGATGTACCAGTTTCGTTTCCCAGGTGATCCTCCTTGTTTGCGTGTTGGGAGTGGCGTGGGCCAAGGCAGCCGCCCTTCCAGAGCCGGAAGCCGACCCTGAACCTTCTTACCTTCGTGCATACGGCGGCTACGGTGGCTACGGCGGCTACGGTGGCTACGGTGGCTATGGATACAGGAGATCTTACCGTCATGGCAAGAGAAGCGCTGACCCCGAGCCAAGTTACGGAGGATACGGAGGATACAGCGGTTACGGAGGATATGGAGGGTACAGTGGGGGTTACGGAGGGTACAGCAGGAGTTACGGAGGGTACGGATCCTACTCCGGGTAAGGAGACGCCGTCTTCAATTCCCATGTGTAATGTCCTCATGATTACTCAAGGCAACTGAGATCCTTGCCTTCAAAATGGTCAATAATGATAATAAAAAAGAGTTACTTTACTTAACTTTTGCCTTTCTCCTTTTGTAATACCTCATGTGTGAGACTTGGAATCTCCTGTTCTTCTATTGCGGCCTAGATAGTGTTCCCGGCACGACTGTTTTTATGAAAAGAGAAATATTAAATGCGGATTGATGATGCCTTAAACAGCTTGCATCGGGCAGATGGGGCTCGTCAGTCATGCAGGAGTGGGAATACTCTGATCTCGAGCCTCCGCTGTCTTGCGGCTAAACCTCAAAGATAATTACGGAGCTGGAGTCCCTAATGTGCTTCTTTCTTATCAAACACTCTCTCACGAACTGCAGTAGCCAATCCTACTCCAAGAGTGGTGTTTAGTATTCTCTTGGATACAGTCGACGAGGAAGAGAGGGGTGCATTTTTGTATGGGCAGTGCAACGCCTCAACATATACCATTGCCCAAGCTTGCGCCCTACAATGGGTCACTTCAACAACAACTGATTAACTGATTAGGAGCTTCTAGTGCCCCAATGTCCATAGGCAAATATTACTTCAGATGGTGTTTCATTTAATGATGTCATGGGCGTCACACACCCCTAATATAGTCAGTGAAATAGGGCGATACGTATATAACATGTCCTGATTGCTGTTTGGGTGATTGCTGGCGACCCAGCCAAAGATGGAACTCCTTCATCTGTGAACGAGATTTGGGAGGGTGTACATTGAAAGTTGGACAGGTGGCAGGGTCCTATGAGGTCAGAGTGTAGTTCATGACAGCCGCAGTTGAGACCATATTCTATCTTTTATATGAGGTACTGTCCACTGTCTGACACTTCGATAGCAGACGATAGACAGGGAATTGACATGTCCTATGGTGTTATATATTCGCTCGACCATAGGATATGGCGTTGTCGATTTTGTACAAGAAACAAATATTTGAATGTTCAAGTTGATACTGGTCATTGCCTTGCTAGATGGTTGTGAGATATAGACACTGAATGCCGACTTGAAGAGGCGTCTTGATGTTTTTGAAAATATCGAGAATAACATGAGTGTAAGAGGCTGGTAGATAAAGGTAGACAAGTAAGGTACACAGAGTGGTAGGTGGCGAGATTTTCATTTTATGAGTTGATGAGGTAAATGCAAGGGTAGTGGGTCAGAGATTGGAGATTGTTAGAGAAAATGGAGAAAAGTGGGAGGTGAGCCAGCTGTTGTTTGCGGACGACACTGCGCTTGTGGCAGGATCGGAGGAGGGATTGAGGAAGTTGTTGACAGAGTTTGGGAGAGTGTGTGATAGAAGAAAGCTGAAGATTAATGTGGGTAAAATTAAGGTGTTGAGATGTACAAGGGGTGAAAGTGGCAGTAATCTGGAAGTGAGCATTAAGGGAGAGCAACTGGAGGAAGTGGATAGTTTTAGATACTTGGGTGCAAATGTGGCAGGAAAAGGTGGAGTGAAGGTGGAGGTAGAATGTAAATTGAGAGAAGCGAGTAAATGCCTTGGTGGATTAAAAAGTGTAATGAGGAATAGAAATTTGGGAATGGATGCTAAGAGGAGACTGTATGAAGGAGTGATTGTGCCAACAGCACTGTATGGAGCAGAAACATGGAACATAAGAGAGGAAGAGAGAAGGAGCTTGAATGTGTTTGAGATGAAGTGTCTGAGAAGTACGATGGGGGTTACTAGGATGGATAGAGTGAGAAATGAGGAGGTGAGGAGGAGAACAGGGGTGGAAAGGGAGTTGGGAGATAGGGTTGATGAAAGAGTATTACGATGGTTTGGACACATGGAAAGAATGAGTGAAGAAAGACTAGTAAAGGAGGTATGGAATGCAGATGTGGAGGGAGTGAACATGAGGGGACGTCCTAGGATGAGATGGATGGATGGGGTGAAGGGGGCTTTGGGGAAGAGGGGAATGTCTGTTGAGGAAGGACGGGAGAGGACAGAAGACAGGGGTGAATGGAGAATGGTTGTATATGGAAGATGTTGTGATGCATGAGGTGGAATGGACGGGGGGATGGGGGGTGAGGTAGTATGTGTGAGCAAAATTTTGACGCAGCCCGAAGGGATTTCTCCCCGTCCTCTCCTTTATATGGAGGGACGGAGAGGGGGGGTCGCCGATTTAATGAAGCCGCCTTGCTGTGGATGTGCTGTGTCTTGCGACACTGCTTCTGACCCAGGGCAGTGGACAGGGTGCAGAGATGACCCGTCATCTAGGAGGTGCTAAGATGGGAGGGAGGGTGGAGGGGTGTGGAGTGTTTTCGGGGATGGAACGGTTGGGAATGATTTTATGCCTTTTCCTTTTTGGCTACCTCCCTTGTAAGGGGGAAAAAGCCTTGGTATATGTATGTATGTTTGGTAAACAATAGCCGTGAATAAGTTGCATAATCTCTCTCCTTGTCTAAAGTTTATAAACAACCGTTAGGGACCAGGCTTTAATGCTGATGTAACAATATGTAAACCAAGCCATTTATGCTTCGATATCGTGATTGCTTGAGTAAGCACTATTTCTTAAGACGTTGTAACACTCTGATTGGAGAAAGGGTGGAAGGGTAGAACAATCTATTGGTTCATGGGAGTAAAGTCACGCCCTAAGGAGAGACACTTAGATGTAACAGTAAAGATTATTGGATTTGAAAAGTCATGCCGTCGGTGCGAAGGCGGCTTTAGACATAAATTGAGGACCCCAATTGGGAGTCCCTTGGTATAGGTTGATAAGAAAAGAAGAAAAAATTACCTCCGTTTAATTCACCCCATAAAGAAAAATTACCTACTTCCTACAGAAAGATATGGTAAAGGGCATTCTTACGTAAAGCAGTGATGAAAAGAAAGTTGAAAGTGAAAGAAGAAATACAAACCATAGGAGGAAACAGTAAAAAGAAGTAAACCATAGTTACTACGTGGTACCGGAGGTGACGGAGGTATTATGAGCTTTGGTCAAAGAAACCAATAGTAATGGGGTGGATGTGTGAGTGAAGCGACGCCATCTCCTCTGGGACTGGAATAGTGACTGCCTGACCAGTGGTAAGTGCAGTCGACGTTTAGTGTGTAAAGTTGCAGATTTGAAGTGTTTTTACCTATCCCCACTCATTGTTTTAAAAATGTAGAGTCCAGCTAAGGCCACTGTCCAGTGTGCTACCCACCACACTGGCTTTCTCGAGTGTTGGTAATTGTTGTGATGGTTTGGGTGAAGTGGATATATAGTGGTCTCGAATTGGACGCGTTGGTCTTGATGTGTTAATGTTGTTCCCCCATTTGTGCCCCTCGTCCAGTATGTTATGCATTAGGTACCAAGGTCCCTGTAGTCTTTTGTGTCTGCTACTGTAACTATTGTCGTTCGAATGCGCAGAAGTAAGAGCCTGGTTACGTGGGTAAGTCAGCTCTGGCAAATCATTTGTACATAGAGTGCAAAGTGTGGGATTCAAGGACAGAGTCCTGAGGCACTCTAGCCTTAAGTATAAAATGCCGGGATAGGCAGCCCATCCACTTTATTCCTTTTGTCCTGTTGTCCACGTACTTGCAGAATAACCGTGTGAACGGTAGGCAAAGGCCACGTAGTAGTACAATTTGTACTTAAGGCCTACATGTCTAACGCCTTCATATCCTTACAAATCAAATTTAACCTTACCACGGTCTTTTGACCCACTACTCGATCACAGAAGTAACATCGGCAGTACCCCACTCCGGTCCAAAAGCAAGCAAATATATATATATATACATATATATAAACATATATACATATATATATACATATACATATACATAAATATATATATATATATATATATATATACATATATATATATCTGTGCATACATATTTCAATACATGGTTGAATTTCTGTGCTTTAACTTCATTCTTTTGTCGACTCAAAGGTTATACAGGCCAAATTATAAGCAGGACATTCTTCTGTAAATACAAGTATATGGTAGTTGATTGGAAAAGGGAAAAAGAATGGATACGTGTGCAGCAAACGAAGTTTCAATAATGTTCCTTTAAATGTCCTGCCATCTCAAGTAAATTAAAGGAAGAAAGCCAAAGACAAATATCTCATCTATTGATTCATAAGTGGGAGAAGGCGACTGGTACTTTATTCTTGATCCCTCGATGTCAATCTGTCCTTGTTCCCATTTCGTGAGTCAGTCGAAATCAGCATCCTGGGGTGGGGCTCCAGTGGCTCTGTCAAGGTCCCGCTCTCGTATATAAAGCGGCGTTGCACCTGAGGGATGCACAGTCGGCTTCCAAGTGACGAACCATGAAGACAGCGGTAAGATCTGGGTTCCTAACTAATGTTGCTGGAGTACAATTTCACTCATGTTGGATTTAAAACGTAACACACACAAGTATACGTACGCACACAAACACAAACTTACATGGAGAGAATCACGAGTGATAGTGATGTCATTGAAAACCATATTCTTCTTAGCCTCGCTTTCATTAATATATATAAACACACACACATTATACACACATGTGTATTGACATGAACCCTTGACAATATGTTTTTGATATTGAGGACGATAATATTACTTGGATTGTATGATCATCCTAAATCTCGCATGAGCATTGTGACAGATAAGATTGTACTTCTAAAGACGTGGAGCTTTCCTTTCATATAACACTGATGTACCAGTTTCGTTTCTCAGGTGATCCTCCTTGTTTGCGTGTTGGGAGTGGCATGGGCCAAGGCAGCCGCTCTTCCAGAGCCAGAAGCAGACCCTGAACCTTGTTGCAGTGGTGCACACGGTGGCTACGGTGGCTATGGCGGCTATGGCGGATACGGGGGATACGGGACATATTATCACAGTCCTGGCAAGGGAAGCGGAGGTTACGGAGGGTACAGCAGGAGTTACGGAGGGTACGAACCCTACTCCGGGTAAGGAGACGCCGTCTTCAATTGCCATGTCTAATGTCCTCATGATTACTCAAGGCAACTGAGATCCTTGCCTTCAAAATGGCCAATAATGATAATAAAAAAGAGTTACTTTACTTAACTTTTGCCTTTCTCCTTTTGTAATACCTCATGTGTGAGACTTGGAATCTCCTGTTCTTCTATTGCGGCCTAGATAGTGTTCCCGGCACGACTGTTTTTATGAAAAGAGAAATATTAAATGCGGATTGATGATGCCTTAAACAGCTTGCATCGGGCAGATGGGGCTCGTCAGTCATGCAGGAGTGGGAATACTCTGATCTCGAGCCTCCGCTGTCTTGCGGCTAAACCTCAAAGATAATTACGGAGCTGGAGTCCCTAAGGTGCTTCTTATCAAATACACTCTCACGAACTGCTGTAGCCAATCCTACTCCAAGAGTGGTGTTTAGTATTCTCTTGGATACAGTCGACGAGGAAGAGAGGGGTGCATTTTTGTATGGGCAGTGCAGCGCCTCAACATATACCATTGCCCAAGCTTGCGCCCTACAATGGGTCACTTCAACAACAACTGATTAACTGATTAGGAGCTTCTAGTGCCCCAATGTCCATAGGCAAATATTACTTCAGATGGTGTTTCATTTAATGATGTCATGGGCGTCACACACCCCTAATATAGTCAGTGAAATAGGGCGATACGTATATAACATGTCCTGATTGCTGTTTGGGTGATTGCTGGCGACCCAGCCAAAGATGGAACTCCTTCATCTGTGAACGAGATTTGGGAGGGTGTACATTGAAAGTTGGACAGGTGGCAGGGTCCTATGAGGTCAGAGTGTAGTTCATGACAGCCGCAGTTGAGACCATATTCTATCTTTTATATGAGGTACTGTCCACTGTCTGACACTTCGATAGCAGACGATAGACAGGGAATTGACATGTCCTATGGTGTTATATATTCGCTCGACCATAGGATATGGCGTTGTCGATTTTGTACAAGAAACAAATATTTGAATGTTCAAGTTGATACTGGTCATTGCCTTGCTAGATGGTTGTGAGATATAGACACTGAATGCCGACTTGAAGAGGCGTCTTGATGTTTTTGAAAATATCGAGAATAACATGAGTGTAAGAGGCTGGTAGATAAAGGTAGACAAGTAAGGTACACAGAGTGGTAGGTGGCGAGATTTTCATTTTATGAGTTGATGAGGTAAATGCAAGGGTAGTGGGTCAGAGATTGGAGATTGTTAGAGAAAATGGAGAAAAGTGGGAGGTGAGCCAGCTGTTGTTTGCGGACGACACTGCGCTTGTGGCAGGATCGGAGTAGGGATTGAGGAAGTTGGTGACAGAGTTTGGGAGAGTGTGTGATAGAAGAAAGCTGAAGATTAATGTGGGTAAAATTAAGGTGTTGAGATGTACAAGGGGTGAAAGTGGCAGTAATCTGGAAGTGAGCATTAAGGGAGAGCAACTGGAGGAAGTGGATAGTTTTAGATACTTGGGTGCAAATGTGGCAGGAAAAGGTGGAGTGAAGGTGGAGGTAGAATGTAAATTGAGAGAAGCGAGTAAATGCCTTGGTGGATTAAAAAGTGTAATGAGGAATAGAAATTTGGGAATGGATGCTAAGAGGAGACTGTATGAAGGAGTGATTGTGCCAACAGCACTGTATGGAGCAGAAACATGGAACATAAGAGAGGAAGAGAGAAGGAGCTTGAATGTGTTTGAGATGAAGTGTCTGAGAAGTACGATGGGGGTTACTAGGATGGATAGAGTGAGAAATGAGGAGGTGAGGAGGAGAACAGGGGTGGAAAGGGAGTTGGGAGATAGGGTTGATGAAAGAGTATTACGATGGTTTGGACACATGGAAAGAATGAGTGAAGAAAGACTAGTAAAGGAGGTATGGAATGCAGATGTGGAGGGAGTGAACATGAGGGGACGTCCTAGGATGAGATGGATGGATGGGGTGAAGGGGGCTTTGGGGAAGAGGGGAATGTCTGTTGAGGAAGGACGGGAGAGGACAGAAGACAGGGGTGAATGGAGAATGGTTGTATATGGAAGATGTTGTGATGCATGAGGTGGAATGGACGGGGGGATGGGGGGTGAGGTAGTATGTGTGAGCAAAAATTTGACGCAGCCCGAAGGGATTTCTCCCCGTCCTCTCCTTTATATGGAGGGACGGAGAGGGGGGGGGTCGCCGATTTAATGAAGCCGCCTTGCTGTGGATGTGCTGTGTCTTGCGACACTGCTTCTGACCCAGGGCAGTGGACAGGGTGCAGAGATGACCCGTCATCTAGGAGGTGCTAAGATGGGAGGGAGGGTGGAGGGGTGTGGAGTGTTTTCGGGGATGGAACGGTTGGGAATGATTTTATGCCTTTTCCTTTTTGGCTACCTCCCTTGTAAGGGGGAAAAAGCCTTGGTATATGTATGTATGTTTGGTAAACAATAGCCGTGAATAAGTTGCATAATCTCTCTCCTTGTCTAAAGTTTATAAACAACCGTTAGGGACCAGGCTTTAATGCTGATGTAACAATATGTAAACCAAGCCATTTATGCTTCGATATCGTGATTGCTTGAGTAAGCACTATTTCTTAAGACGTTGTAACACTCTGATTGGAGAAAGGGTGGAAGGGTAGAACAATCTATTGGTTCATGGGAGTAAAGTCACGCCCTAAGGAGAGACACTTAGATGTAACAGTAAAGATTATTGGATTTGAAAAGTCATGCCGTCGGTGCGAAGGCGGCTTTAGACATAAATTGAGGACCCCAATTGGGAGTCCCTTGGTATAGGTTGATAAGAAAAGAAGAAAAAATTACCTCCGTTTAATTCACCCCATAAAGAAAAATTACCTACTTCCTACAGAAAGATATGGTAAAGGGCATTCTTACGTAAAGCAGTGATGAAAAGAAAGTTGAAAGTGAAAGAAGAAATACAAACCATAGGAGGAAACAGTAAAAAGAAGTAAACCATAGTTACTACGTGGTACCGGAGGTGACGGAGGTATTATGAGCTTTGGTCAAAGAAACCAATAGTAATGGGGTGGATGTGTGAGTGAAGCGACGCCATCTCCTCTGGGACTGGAATAGTGACTGCCTGACCAGTGGTAAGTGCAGTCGACGTTTAGTGTGTAAAGTTGCAGATTTGAAGTGTTTTTACCTATCCCCACTCATTGTTTTAAAAATGTAGAGTCCAGCTAAGGCCACTGTCCAGTGTGCTACCCACCACACTGGCTTTGGTTCCTATTATTCGGAGTTGGCCGGAGGCCGTGTTAAAACCCAGTGCATCGTACAGTGTTATCAGTGAACTTGATTATTGTGGAACTTAGCCGAAATAGTGATTTATACTCGGGGAGGGCCTCCCTGATCGAATTCCTCACATCTGCGCATGCGCAGTGCGAGGTGTTTGACACAGGTACCCACATCATGGCCACATCACTCACCTGGTAAAATTGCTCAAGTCACAAATACTGCAAACTTGCCTCGTAAAATGGAATACACAGGTCCCGGCTCCCTTGCAAATGTTGAGATGGATCTTGCATTAAGTGAGGATGACGACCTGTCACTGAAAAACTGGCCTCGTCTCGATTATCACGATCACCGACAAATGACACCTGTCAATCCATCTCCCCAGCCTATGGACTTCACCAACGCTTCCGCAAAGCGCCCTATAGATAGCGATTCCGATACCAATAGCGAAGAGACATCTCCCGCTGCCAAGGCCACCAAGAGTGACAAGGCTCTGCCTCTACAAGATGCTACCATACCCATTCCATCACGACCTGCTACGCAGAATGCACCTCCCCCACCCCCACCCCCACCTTCATCTACTTCTCTTGCCTTTGCCCCCCGTTCCGAGTATGTCAAACTACAATTCAGAGGGAACCCAAGAATTAATGAGAAACTGCGATGGCTTTCTGAAGTCGTAAGAATGTTTGGTCTTAATCGAGAACTAGCCGAGGTCAAAATGTCAGCTGTCACATCAAGTTATGTCTACATATCGAGACGCCGACAGGACATCATAGATAAGGTCAAGGATGGGGCGATTTTGTCGTTATCTCTTGATATACAAGATTCTGTAGATAGACCGCACAAGTTCCCCACATATCTCATCACACGATATCCTGTAGATATTGAACCAACTTTAGCTAAGGAGCTAACAGGGGTATATACTGTACGCCGTTTCCTGCAGAATAAGGTACCCATCAACAGACTTGTAATTACATGGAGCCTACCTAACCCGCCCCCATCCCACATTAACTTTTCCTTCCTTCCTTGCCTACCACCATGTGAACTCCGCAAAATGCCTGACGAAAAACCATGGTGCTTCAAATGTTGGGGTATTGGTCATATCTCTCGGTATTGCAATGCCCATGAAAAGTGTGCATGGTGTTCAGCTGAACATGACTCGCGTTCCTGCCCTCATCGTAGTCCTACAGCAACCACAGTACCTACCTCTACCTCGGCATCATCGACAGACTCACCAAAACCACCTACACCAGACAAATCGCAGTGGAAATGCCCGCGATGCCAAATGTCCGGAGTTAATGTGTGGCATGGATGTACCAAACGAGTACGCTTGGCTCCGAGTACCCAAACTCCACCCCCACCGCCACCATCGCCGCCATCCACCGCTGCCGCCTCTCGGCAGATCATTACGCTCCAAGAGGCCGTAGAATCTCTCAAGTCTCAGTGTGTCTCCCTTACAAATCGTGTTGCAATTATTGAAACTCGATTTGATAGCATCGAAGCTCGCTTTGATTCCCTTATGGCCGCCTTTGACTCCTTGTCTACACGACTATCGGTTAACGATGCAACACTCAAATCGCTCGTGGATGCCCAGCAGGCTAACATCGCGTCAACCTCTGCACTTACTGTTAGATTTGACTCACTCGCTACTCGCCTCGAGAAAATGATTGCCATCACAGTGGACGCCCCCTCCCGAGGACCAACAGGAGGTAGTGCCCGATCCTCTACTATCGTCTCACCTGGCCTCCGAAAGAACAGAAATAACGTTCAATAACAACGCACAGCTACACATCCTCTCTTGGAATGCCTGTGGTATAACCACACCCGCGAAGGTTGCTGCACTCAGGGCCTACGTCAACCATCATCAACCGAACGTCATCTTTATCCAAGAAGCTTTTGTTGGACGTCCCACTGGTGGGGGGGCAGCCCCATCCCTTAGTGGTTATATTCCATATGTTCACCACATTCGAAATGGGCTCCTTACTTATGTACACTCCACCGTCCAGCATCGACCACTCGGCACTTCCGAAGACAATGACACGACTTACCAACTTATTGAGGTTGCACTAGGAAGTGGTACAATTCGCCTCTGTAACGTTTATTCTGCCCCTGGTAAGCTGAATACTGCAGCCCTTCCTACTCCCACAACTCGTGGTATGATATGCATGGGCGATTTTAATGCTAGACACCCTACCCTAGGTGACCAATCGGACACTGTAAATCGTAGCGGAACCCGGCTAGTCGACTTTATACATCACAACCATCTAACTCGCTGGAACACTGGTGGTACAACGCACGCTCGGGGGGGTACCCTCGATCACATACTTACATGTGGACTCGTGCCTACCAACGTCAAGTGCTTTTCGGTGCCTGTCCTCTTCTCAGATCACCTCGCTCTCTGCCTTCGGTATTCAGTCCCAGTGATGCCTACTCCAGCTTACCAACGCACGCGAATCAGTATCCCCCCAAAGTATTCTCCCAACTACGTCTCCTTCGTATCTGCACACCTCCCCAAGTTTAATGTTGAATCTCCTGAAAAGTTATACAACTCTCTTGTCACCTGCACACACAACTTTTTCGATCGTTATGTACGTAGGCCAAATATCAAACGCCAGACGAGAGTACAGCCTTGGATGCTCAACGACCGTATACTAACAGCAGAAAGACAGGCAGAAGCAGACGGCCTTGCATATCAGAGATCTCCTAACCCCGACACTCTACGGCAATACCAAGAATCAAGTTCCGCCTTGGTAACCATACAACAGTGTGCACACACTGACGCCTGGAACCAATTCACTAATGGCATCAACCAACAGACGAGCGTGGGAACCATGTGGAGACTTATTAAGAAGGTGATCCGAAAGAAGACACCCATTGGTCTTCACCATAGCCCATCTCATTACGCACAGGCCCTCATAGAGGATTGGTCTGAACAATCCAGTGTTCGTAATCTCCCAGCGCATATTAGAGAGTCCCTCTCCACTCATTCGTTACATCGCACTCTTCGTCTGTCCGCAGCTATGCTAGAACCAGATGAGGAGGACAATATACCCATAACAAAATCCGAATTATGCCGTGCTCTTGCCAGCAGTAGGTCGACAGCTCCGGGTGATGATGGTATCACGTACTCAGTCCTCCGCCTTCTCCTAAAAGTACCAAATGACCCCCTCCTCCGTCTCTATAATCTCTGCCTACGATATGGATATGTTCCACAAGCCTGGACGACCAGTCTCATTGTTCCAATTCCTAAACCCGGTTCCGACAAATTCCGACCCATTTCCCTCACGTCCTGCTTTAGCAAAGTGCTGGAGCGTATTCTTCTCAACCGCCTCATGTTCCGCCTCCACGACAAACTCTCCACTAGGCTCTATGGTTTTCTGCCCCACCGCAGCACACATCACTGTCTCTATGAATTATACACCCGCCTCTCCCCTACCAGTATTGTGGCCTTTCTAGATCTCAAAAGTGCGTTTGACATTGCAAACAAGGATATCATCCTCGATCAGCTTGTAGATTTTAATATCAAAGGGAATCTCTTGAGATGGGTGCAAGGATACCTGAGCAACAGATCGTCTCGTGTACTCTATAAAGGGGCTATTAGTGCTACCAGGAGATTTGACCTTGGCACCCCACAGGGAGGTGTCCTCAGTCCATTTTTATTCAATGTCCTCATGCATCGCCTTCTCTCTCTACTCCCTGATGTCCCAGGTACCCAAGTTACATGTTATGCAGACGATATATGCATTCTTTCGACCTACTCTGAAGATCTTCAGCTCTTTCTCCACTCGTTTTATGAACACTCATCTTCATGTGGTCTCATCATATCCCCCGAAAAGTGCAGGATCTTCTCTCCCCGTAAGCCACGAACACTCCCTGCTTTCCTAGTAGGTATCAGCGTTATACCACTCTGCACGCAGTATATCTACCTGGGAGCGCCCGTCCGCGTCACCCCCCCCACCCCCGTACGGCAGCGTATTCATCCACTTGTTGATGACGTATTGACTCGACTACAACAACGCCTAACACCTCTTCAGTGGCTTACCAACAACGCTGCTGGGATCTCCATAGCAGTGGCAAGAAATATATACGTAGCATTTATCCGTTCAGTCATCGATTATCTCTCTCCTGCCTTATGTCAACTACCTAAATCAGCATTGAACCCCCTCGATAAATTTCAAAATAAAGCTATGCGGCTCATACTAGGTTGCCCAATCTCTACTCGGGTTGCCAACATGCTACAGGAACTACATCTATCCCCTCTGACGGAACGAATACACGCTAACGTAACATATTTCACTGTTAAATGCTTACACACCCCACATATTAGCCCCCACTACTCGAATGTCATCACAACGTCTCTCAACCCCACCGCACCTCGACCCCGACTCCAACCTGGTGGTTGCGCCCTTATTAGAACCATTTGCACAAACCTACAGAGTATAGGATTTCATATTCCTAGACAAGAAATTGTTCACAATCCGCCCCCCTGGAAGGTTCCGCTCCCCGCCGTCACCTATACACCAACATGCAAGAGTGACCTGCCCCTACTACAGAAGCAACTAGCTCTAGAAACCATCGCCAAAGTGACCTCTTCCCTCCCAGCTGTTCATATACACAGACGGGTCACTGCAACCGGACGGAAACACGGGCTGTGCCATCTACTCGCCTAGTATGGTTCCACCCCATGGAGGCTGGATTGGACGCCGACTACCAGGTTTCCTTAGCTCAACTTCCTGCGAGCTCCACGGACTCCTGGATGCTGTCAATCTACTGCTATGTATTGGTAGTAATGGCCTAATTATCTGTGACTCTCAATCTGCTCTCCGTGCCTTGTCCTCCCAAAAATCAGAATCCCATAACCTAGTAACTCTCATTCTATTTCAGTTAGCCACAGCCCTTGAGCACTCCCTTGTTATTCACTTCCTGTGGATCCCTTCTCACGTAGGAATAACTAGCAACGAGACAGTGGACCTACTCGCCAAGGCAGCCTGCGAACAGCCCTCACCTACAACTGACGCTTCACCTGGTTCCCTCTCATTCTACAGACGCAAAATTCGTGCTGCAGCTCATTTGCCTATCGTTCACCGTAGGAATATCGAACGACCTTCGAGTGTGACCATTCAGCACTATGATCACTTTGCCAATCGCCCCCACAAATATCGCCGCCGAGGACTCTTAGTTAGAAGACATAATGTGGTATCTGCTCGACTTAGATTAGGCTACAGACCAGTGTGGCAGGTGAGCGAGACAAGAGACATGCCTCAATTTTCTTCCTGTAAACTGTGTGACTTGCCCAATGCAAATAACCTTCAGCATTATTGCCTTGAATGCCCTGCAGTAACAGATTTAATCCCCCATAGAGAGTCTGTCATTGATGTATGTAAATACTTGCTTGCCGATAACCATTTAGAAACACTACTCTTACGTCACCCACACTTTGGTGGGTGCTAACTATCGCTGTACGACGTAATAATTCTCATGTATGATCTTGTCCACGACTGTCTCAATTATATCAATGTCTCTTATATCATGACTGTGATATTGTACATACTTTTGTTTTGTATATACTGTTGACTGTGATTGTTTTATACATGCTGTTATTACCACTGATTATATACCGTGTCTTCCACCACTGTGTCCCAACCTCTGAAATTTTGTACGAATTGCCACCTCAGTCGAACAGCGTGTCCTATGAGTCACGATCCGCATGTAAATAGCTAATTACCTATGTACTAGGCTTGCCGCTCTTTGAGCGTAATAAAATGATTCAAACAAACACTGGCTTTCTCGAGTGTTGGTAATTGTTGTGATGGTTTGGGTGAAGTGGATATATAGTGGTCTCGAATTGGACGCGTTGGTCTTGATGTGTTAATGTTGTTCCCCCATTTGTGCCCCTCGTCCAGTATGTTATGCATTAGGTACCAAGGTCCCTGTAGTCTTTTGTGTCTGCTACTGTAACTATTGTCGTTCGAATGCGCAGAAGTAAGAGCCTGGTTACGTGGGTAAGTCAGCTCTGGCAAATCATTTGTACATAGAGTGCAAAGTGTGGGATTCAAGGACAGAGTCCTGAGGCACTCTAGCCTTAAGTATAAAATGCCGGGATAGGCAGCCCATCCACTTTATTCCTTTTGTCCTGTTGTCCACGTACTTGCAGAATAACCGTGTGAACGGTAGGCAAAGGCCACGTAGTAGTACAATTTGTACTTAAGGCCTACATGTCTAACGCCTTCATATCCTTACAAATCAAATTTAACCTTACCACGGTCTTTTGACCCACTACTCGATCACAGAAGTAACATCGGCAGTACCCCACTCCGGTCCAAAAGCAAGCATATGTATATATATATATATATATATATATATATATATATATATATATATATATATATATATATATATATATATATATATATATCTGTGCATACATATTTCAATACATGGTTGAATTTCTGTGCTTTAACTTCATTCTTTTGTCGACTCAAAGGTTATACAGGCCAAATTATAAGCAGGACATTCTTCTGTAAATACAAGTATATGGTAGTTGATTGGAAAAGGGAAAAAGAATGGATACGTGTGCAGCAAACGAAGTTTCAATAATGTTCCTTTAAATGTCCTGCCATCTCAAGTAAATTAAAGGAAGAAAGCCAAAGACAAATATCTCATCTATTGATTCATAAGTGGGAGAAGGCGACTGGTACTTTATTCTTGATCCCTCGATGTCAATCTGTCCTTGTTCCCATTTCGTGAGTCAGTCGAAATCAGCATCCTGGGGTGGGGCTCCAGTGGCTCTGTCAAGGTCCCGCTCTCGTATATAAAGCGGCGTTGCACCTGAGGGATGCACAGTCGGCTTCCAAGTGACGAACCATGAAGACAGCGGTAAGATCTGGGTTCCTAACTAATGTTGCTGGAGTACAATTTCACTCATGTTGGATTTAAAACGTAACACACACAAGTATACGTACGCACACAAACACAAACTTACATGGAGAGAATCACGAGTGATAGTGATGTCATTGAAAACCATATTCTTCTTAGCCTCGCTTTCATTAATATATATAAACACACACACATTATACACACATGTGTATTGACATGAACCCTTGACAATATGTTTTTGATATTGAGGACGATAATATTACTTGGATTGTATGATCATCCTAAATCTCGCATGAGCATTGTGACAGATAAGATTGTACTTCTAAAGACGTGGAGCTTTCCTTTCATATAACACTGATGTACCAGTTTCGTTTCTCAGGTGATCCTCCTTGTTTGCGTGTTGGGAGTGGCATGGGCCAAGGCAGCCGCTCTTCCAGAGCCAGAAGCAGACCCTGAACCTTGTTGCAGTGGTGCACACGGTGGCTACGGTGGCTATGGCGGCTATGGCGGATACGGGGGATACGGGACATATTATCACAGTCCTGGCAAGGGAAGCGGAGGTTACGGAGGGTACAGCAGGAGTTACGGAGGGTACGAACCCTACTCCGGGTAAGGAGACGCCGTCTTCAATTGCCATGTCTAATGTCCTCATGATTACTCAAGGCAACTGAGATCCTTGCCTTCAAAATGGCCAATAATGATAATAAAAAAGAGTTACTTTACTTAACTTTTGCCTTTCTCCTTTTGTAATACCTCATGTGTGAGACTTGGAATCTCCTGTTCTTCTATTGCGGCCTAGATAGTGTTCCCGGCACGACTGTTTTTATGAAAAGAGAAATATTAAATGCGGATTGATGATGCCTTAAACAGCTTGCATCGGGCAGATGGGGCTCGTCAGTCATGCAGGAGTGGGAATACTCTGATCTCGAGCCTCCGCTGTCTTGCGGCTAAACCTCAAAGATAATTACGGAGCTGGAGTCCCTAAGGTGCTTCTTATCAAATACACTCTCACGAACTGCTGTAGCCAATCCTACTCCAAGAGTGGTGTTTAGTATTCTCTTGGATACAGTCGACGAGGAAGAGAGGGGTGCATTTTTGTATGGGCAGTGCAACGCCTCAACATATACCATTGCCCAAGCTTGCGCCCTACAATGGGTCACTTCAACAACAACTGATTAACTGATTAGGAGCTTCTAGTGCCCCAATGTCCATAGGCAAATATTACTTCAGATGGTGTTTCATTTAATGATGTCATGGGCGTCACACACCCCTAATATAGTCAGTGAAATAGGGCGATACGTATATAACATGTCCTGATTGCTGTTTGGGTGATTGCTGGCGACCCAGCCAAAGATGGAACTCCTTCATCTGTGAACGAGATTTGGGAGGGTGTACATTGAAAGTTGGACAGGTGGCAGGGTCCTATGAGGTCAGAGTGTAGTTCATGACAGCCGCAGTTGAGACCATATTCTATCTTTTATATGAGGTACTGTCCACTGTCTGACACTTCGATAGCAGACGATAGACAGGGAATTGACATGTCCTATGGTGTTATATATTCGCTCGACCATAGGATATGGCGTTGTCGATTTTGTACAAGAAACAAATATTTGAATGTTCAAGTTGATACTGGTCATTGCCTTGCTAGATGGTTGTGAGATATAGACACTGAATGCCGACTTGAAGAGGCGTCTTGATGTTTTTGAAAATATCGAGAATAACATGAGTGTAAGAGGCTGGTAGATAAAGGTAGACAAGTAAGGTACACAGAGTGGTAGGTGGCGAGATTTTCATTTTATGAGTTGATGAGGTAAATGCAAGGGTAGTGGGTCAGAGATTGGAGATTGTTAGAGAAAATGGAGAAAAGTGGGAGGTGAGCCAGCTGTTGTTTGCGGACGACACTGCGCTTGTGGCAGGATCGGAGGAGGGATTGAGGAAGTTGGTGACAGAGTTTGGGAGAGTGTGTGATAGAAGAAAGCTGAAGATTAATGTGGGTAAAATTAAGGTGTTGAGATGTACAAGGGGTGAAAGTGGCAGTAATCTGGAAGTGAGCATTAAGGGAGAGCAACTGGAGGAAGTGGATAGTTTTAGATACTTGGGTGCAAATGTGGCAGGAAAAGGTGGAGTGAAGGTGGAGGTAGAATGTAAATTGAGAGAAGCGAGTAAATGCCTTGGTGGATTAAAAAGTGTAATGAGGAATAGAAATTTGGGAATGGATGCTAAGAGGAGACTGTATGAAGGAGTGATTGTGCCAACAGCACTGTATGGAGCAGAAACATGGAACATAAGAGAGGAAGAGAGAAGGAGCTTGAATGTGTTTGAGATGAAGTGTCTGAGAAGTACGATGGGGGTTACTAGGATGGATAGAGTGAGAAATGAGGAGGTGAGGAGGAGAACAGGGGTGGAAAGGGAGTTGGGAGATAGGGTTGATGAAAGAGTATTACGATGGTTTGGACACATGGAAAGAATGAGTGAAGAAAGACTAGTAAAGGAGGTATGGAATGCAGATGTGGAGGGAGTGAACATGAGGGGACGTCCTAGGATGAGATGGATGGATGGGGTGAAGGGGGCTTTGGGGAAGAGGGGAATGTCTGTTGAGGAAGGACGGGAGAGGACAGAAGACAGGGGTGAATGGAGAATGGTTGTATATGGAAGATGTTGTGATGCATGAGGTGGAATGGACGGGGGGATGGGGGGTGAGGTAGTATGTGTGAGCAAAAATTTGACGCAGCCCGAAGGGATTTCTCCCCGTCCTCTCCTTTATATGGAGGGACGGAGAGGGGGGGGTCGCCGATTTAATGAAGCCGCCTTGCTGTGGATGTGCTGTGTCTTGCGACACTGCTTCTGACCCAGGGCAGTGGACAGGGTGCAGAGATGACCCGTCATCTAGGAGGTGCTAAGATGGGAGGGAGGGTGGAGGGGTGTGGAGTGTTTTCGGGGATGGAACGGGTGGGAATGATTTTATGCCTTTTCCTTTTTGGCTACCTCCCTTGTAAGGGGGAAAAAGCCTTGGTATATGTATGTATGTTTGGTAAACAATAGCCGTGAATAAGTTGCATAATCTCTCTCCTTGTCTAAAGTTTATAAACAACCGTTAGGGACCAGGCTTTAATGCTGATGTAACAATATGTAAACCAAGCCATTTATGCTTCGATATCGTGATTGCTTGAGTAAGCACTATTTCTTAAGACGTTGTAACACTCTGATTGGAGAAAGGGTGGAAGGGTAGAACAATCTATTGGTTCATGGGAGTAAAGTCACGCCCTAAGGAGAGACACTTAGATGTAACAGTAAAGATTATTGGATTTGAAAAGTCATGCCGTCGGTGCGAAGGCGGCTTTAGACATAAATTGAGGACCCCAATTGGGAGTCCCTTGGTATAGGTTGATAAGAAAAGAAGAAAAAATTACCTCCGTTTAATTCACCCCATAAAGAAAAATTACCTACTTCCTACAGAAAGATATGGTAAAGGGCATTCTTACGTAAAGCAGTGATGAAAAGAAAGTTGAAAGTGAAAGAAGAAATACAAACCATAGGAGGGAACAGTAAAAAGAAGTCAACCGTAGTTACTACGTGGTGACGGAGGTGACGGAGGTATTATGAGCTTTGGTCTTTTTTTATTTTTTTATTAATCATTTTATTACGCTCAAAGAGCGGCAAGCCTAGTACATAGGTAATTAGCTATTTACATGAGGATCGTGACTCATAGGACACGCTGTTCGACTGAGGTGGCAATTCGTAGTTAAGTACAAAATTTCAGAGGTTGGGACACAGTGGTGGAGGACACGCCCTTTCCTTTTGGTAACAGCATGTATAAAACAATCACATTCAACAGTATATACAAAACAAAAGTATGTACAATATCACAATCATGATATAAGAGACATTGACATAATTGAGACAGTCGTGGACAAGATCATACATGAGAATTATTACGTCGTACAGCGATAGTTAGCACCCACCAAAGTGTGGGTGACGTAAGAGTAGTGTTTCTAAATGGTTATCGGCAAGCAAGTAATTACATACATCAATGACAGACTCTCTATGGGGGATTAAATCTGTTACTGCAGGGCATTCAAGGCAGGTCACACAGTTTACAGGAAGAAAATTGAGGCATGTCTCTTGTCTCGCTCACCTGCCACACTGGTCTGTAGCCTAATCTAAGTCGAGCAGATACCACATTATGTCTTCTAACTAAGAGTCCTCGGCGGCGATATTTGTGGGGGCGATTGGCAAAGTGATCATAGTGCTGAATGGTCACACTCGAAGGTCGTTCGATATTCCTACGGTGAACGATAGGCAAATGAGCTGCAGCACGTATTTTGCGTCTGTAGAATGAGAGGGAACCAGGTGAAGCGTCAGTTGCAGGTGAGGGCTGTTCGCAGGCTGCCTTGGCGAGTAGGTCCACTGTCTCGTTGCTAGTTATTCCTACGTGAGAAGGGATCCACAGGAAGTGAATAACAAGGGAGTGCTCAAGGGCTGTGGCTAACTGAAATAGAATGAGAGTTACTAGGTTATGGGATTCTGATTTTTGGGAGGACAAGGCACGGAGAGCAGATTGAGAGTCACAGATAATTAGGCCATTACTACCAATACGTAGCAGTAGATTGACAGCATCCAGGAGTCCGTGGAGCTCGCAGGAAGTTGAGCTAAGGAAACCTGGTAGTCGGCGTCCAATCCAGCCTCCATGGGGTGGAACCATACTAGGCGAGTAGATGGCACAGCCCGTGTTTCCGTCCGGTTGCAGTGACCCGTCTGTGTATATTGTATGAACAGCTGGGAGGGAAGAGGTCACTTTGGCGATGGTTTCTAGAGCTAGTTGCTTCTGTAGTAGGGGCAGGTCACTCTTGCATGTTGGTGTATAGGTGACGGCGGGGAGCGGAACCTTCCAGGGGGGCGGATTGTGAACAATTTCTTGTCTAGGAATATGAAATCCTATACTCTGTAGGTTTGTGCAAATGGTTCTAATAAGGGCGCAACCACCAGGTTGGAGTCGGGGTCGAGGTGCGGTGGGGTCGAGAGACGTTGTGATGACATTCGAGTAGTGGGGGCTAATATGTGGGGTGTGTAAGCATTTAACAGTGAAATCTGTTACGTTAGCGTGTATTCGTTCCGTCAGAGGGGATAGATGTAGTTCCTGTAGCATATTGGCAACCCGAGTAGAGATTGGGCAACCTAGTATGAGCCGCATAGCTTTATTTTGAAATTTATCGAGGGGGTTCAATGCTGATTTAGGTAGTTGACATAAGGCAGGAGAGAGATAATCGATGACTGAACGGATAAATGCTACGTATATATTTCTTGCCACTGCTATGGAGATCCCAGCAGCGTTGTTGGTAAGCCACTGAAGAGGTGTTAGGCGTTGTTGTAGTCGAGTCAATACGTCATCAACAAGTGGATGAATACGCTCCCGTACGGGGGTGGGGGGGGTGACGCGGACGGGCGCTCCCAGGTAGATATACTGCGTGCAGAGTGGTATAACGCTGGTACCTACTAGGAAAGCAGGGAGTGTTCGTGGCTTACGGGGAGAGAAGATCCTGCACTTTTCGGGGGATATGATGAGACCACATGAAGATGAGTGTTCATAAAACGAGTGGAGAAAGAGCTGAAGATCTTCAGAGGAGGTCGAATGAATGCATATATCGTCTGCATAACATGTAACTTGGGTACCTGGGACATCAGGGAGTAGAGAGAGAAGGCGATGCATGAGGACATTGAATAAAAATGGACTGAGGACACCTCCCTGTGGGGTGCCAAGGTCAAATCTCCTGGTAGCACTAATAGCCCCTTTATAGAGTACACGAGACGATCTGTTGCTCAGGTATCCTTGCACCCATCTCAAGAGATTCCCTTTGATATTAAAATCTACAAGCTGATCGAGGATGATATCCTTGTTTGCAATGTCAAACGCACTTTTAAGATCTAGAAAGGCCACAATACTGGTAGGGGAGAGGCGGGTGTATAATTCATAGAGACAGTGATGTGTGCTGCGGTGGGGCAGAAAACCATAGAGCCTAGTGGAGAGTTTGTCGTGGAGGCGGAACATGAGGCGGTTGAGAAGAATACGCTCCAGCACTTTGCTAAAGCAGGACATGAGGGAAATGGGTCGGAATTTGTCGGAACCGGGTTTAGGAATTGGAACAATGAGACTGGTCGTCCAGGCTTGTGGAACATATCCATATCGTAGGCAGAGATTATAGAGACGGAGGAGGGGGTCACTTGGTACTTTTAGGAGAAGGCGGAGGACTGAGTACGTGATACCATCATCACCCGGAGCTGTCGACCTACTGCTGGCAAGAGCACGGCATAATTCGGATTTTGTTATGGGTATATTGTCCTCCTCATCTGGTTCTAGCATAGCTGCGGACAGACGAAGAGTGCGATGTAACGAATGAGTGGAGAGGGACTCTCTAATATGCGCTGGGAGATTACGAACACTGGATTGTTCAGACCAATCCTCTATGAGGGCCTGTGCGTAATGAGATGGGCTATGGTGAAGACCAATGGGTGTCTTCTTTCGGATCACCTTCTTAATAAGTCTCCACATGGTTCCCACGCTCGTCTGTTGGTTGATGCCATTAGTGAATTGGTTCCAGGCGTCAGTGTGTGCACACTGTTGTATGGTTACCAAGGCGGAACTTGATTCTTAGTATTGCCGTAGAGTGTCGGGGTTAGGGGATCTCTGATATGCAAGGCCGTCTGCTTCTGCCTGTCTTTCTGCTGTTAGTATACGGTCGTTGAGCATCCAAGGCTGTACTCTCGTCTGGCGTTTGATATTTGGCCTACGTACATAACGATCGAAAAAGTTGTGTGTGCAGGTGACAAGAGAGTTGTATAACTTTTCAGGAGATTCAACATTAAACTTGGGGAGGTGTGCAGATACGAAGGAGACGTAGTTGGGAGAATACTTTGGGGGGATACTGATTCGCGTGCGTTGGTAAGTTGGAGTAGGCATCACTGGGACTGAATACCGAAGGCAGAGAGCGAGGTGATCTGAGAAGAGGACAGGCACCGAAAAGCACTTGACGTTGGTAGGCACGAGTCCACATGTAAGTATGTGATCGAGGGTACCCCCCCGAGCGTGCGTAGCACCACCAGTGTTCCAGCGAGTTAGATGGTTGTGATGTATAAAGTCGACTAGCCGGGTTCCGCTACGATTTACAGTGTCCGATTGGTCACCTAGGGTAGGGTGTCTAGCATTAAAATCGCCCATGTATATCATACCACGAGTTGTGGGAGTAGGAAGGGCTGCAGTATTCAGCTTACCAGGGGCAGAATAAACGTTACAGAGGCGAATTGTACCACTTCCTAGTGCAACCTCAATAAGTTGGTAAGTCGTGTCATTGTCCTCGGAAGTGCCGAGTGGTCGATGCTGGACGGTGGAGTGTACATAAGTAAGGAGCCCATTTCGAATGTGGTGAACATATGGAATATAACCACTAAGGGATGGGGCTGCCCCCCCCCACCAGTGGGACGTCCAACAAAAGCTTCTTGGATAAAGATGACGTTCGGTTGATGATGGTTGACGTAGGCCCTGAGTGCAGCAACCTTCGCGGGTGTGGTTATACCACAGGCATTCCAAGAGAGGATGTGTAGCTGTGCGTTGTTATTGAACGTTATTTCTGTTCTTTCGGAGGCCAGGTGAGACGATAGTAGAGGATCGGGCACTACCTCCTGTTGGTCCTCGGGAGGGGGCGTCCACTGTGATGGCAATCATTTTCTCGAGGCGAGTAGCGAGTGAGTCAAATTTAACAGTAAGTGCAGAGGTTGACGCGATGTTAGCCTGCTGGGCATCCACGAGCGATTTGAGTGTTGCATCGTTACCCGATAGTCGTGTAGACAAGGAGTCAAAGGCGGCCATAAGAGAATCAAAGCGAGCTTCGATGCTATCAAATCGAGTTTCAATAATTGCAACACGATTTGTAAGGGAGACACACTGAGACTTGAGAGATTCTACGGCCTCTTGGAGCGTAATGATCTGCCGAGAGGCGGCAGCGGTGGATGGCGGCGATGGTGGCGGTGGGGGTGGAGTTTGGGTACTCGGAGCCAAGCGTACTCGTTTGGTACATCCATGCCACACATTAACTCCGGGCATTTGGCATCGCGGGCATTTCCACTGCGATTTGTCTGGTGTAGGTGGTTTTGGTGAGTCTGTCGATGATGCCGAGGTAGAGGTAGGTACTGTGGTTGCTGTAGGACTACGATGAGGGCAGGAACGCGAGTCATGTTCAGCTGAACACCATGCACACTTTTCATGGGCATTGCAATACCGAGAGATATGACCAATACCCCAACATTTGAAGCACCATGGTTTTTCGTCAGGCATTTTGCGGAGTTCACATGGTGGTAGGCAAGGAAGGAAGGAAAAGTTAATGTGGGATGGGGGCGGGTTAGGTAGGCTCCATGTAATTACAAGTCTGTTGATGGGTACCTTATTCTGCAGGAAACGGCGTACAGTATATACCCCTGTTAGCTCCTTAGCTAAAGTTGGTTCAATATCTACAGGATATCGTGTGTTGAGATATGTGGGGAACTTGTGCGGTCTATCTACAGAATCTTGTATATCAAGAGATAACGACAAAATCGCCCCATCCTTGACCTCATCTATGATGTCCTGTCGGCGTCTCGATATGTAGACATAACTTGATGTGACAGCTGACATTTTGACCTCGGCTAGTTCTCGATTAAGACCAAACATTCTTACGACTTCAGAAAGCCATCGCAGTTTCTCATTAACTCCTGGGTTCCCTCTGAATTGTAGTTTGACATACTCGGAACGGGGGGCAAAGGCAAGAGAAGTAGATGAAGGTGGGGGTGGGGGTGGGGGAGGTGCATTCTGCGTAGCAGGTCGTGATGGAATGGGTATGGTAGCATCTTGTAGAGGCAGAGCCTTGTCACTCTTGGTGGCCTTGGCAGCGGGAGATGTCTCTTCGCTATTGGCATCGGAATCGCTATCTATAGGACGCTTTGCGGAAGCGTTGGTGAAGTCCATAGGCTGGGGAGATGGATTGACAGGTGTCATTTGTCGGTGATCGTGATAATCGAGACGAGGCCAGTTTTTCAGTGACAGGTCGTCATCCTCACTTAATGCAAGATCCATCTCAATATTTGCAAGGGAGCCGGGACCTGTGTATTCCATTTTACGAGGCAAGTTTGCAGTATTTGTGACTTGAGCAGTTTCACCAGGTGAGTGATGTGGCCATGATGTGGGTACCTGTGTCAAACACCTCGCACTGCGCATGCGCAGATGTGAGGAATTCGATCAGGGAGGCCCTCC
Organism: Oratosquilla oratoria; assembly: GCF_046742065.1. Taxonomy (NCBI): domain Eukaryota; kingdom Metazoa; phylum Arthropoda; class Malacostraca; order Stomatopoda; family Squillidae; genus Oratosquilla; species Oratosquilla oratoria. The sequence goes on from NC_134800.1 coordinate 57,392,383, forward strand.
CCGAGTATAAATCACTATTTCGGCTAAGTTCCACAATAATCAAGTTCACTGATAACACTGTACGATGCACTGGGTTTTAACACGGCCTCCGGCCAACTCCGAATAATAGGAACACCGTATATCTTGCGAAAAACGGGGGTCAGTAGCAGAGCTTATCCAAGCAACCGCCACCTACCGTGTCCAACCGTGAAGTCCGAGCTTTGGTCAAAGAAACCAATAGTAATGGGGGTGGATGTGTGAGTGAAGCGACGCCATCTCCTCTGGGACTGGAATAGTGACTGCCTGACCAGTGGTAAGTGCAGTCGACGTTTATTGTGTAAAGTTGCAGGTTTGAAGCGTTTTCACCTATCCCCACTCATTGTTTTAAAAAATGTAGAGTCCAGCTAAGGCCACTGTCCAGTGTGCTACCCACCACACTGGCTTTCTCGAGTGTTGGTGATTGTTGTGATGGTTTGGGTGAAGTGGAAGTATAGTGGTCTCGAATTGGACGCGTTGGTCTTGATGTGTTAATGTTGTTCCCATTTGTGCCCCTCATCTAGTATGTTCTACATTAGGTGCCAAGGTGCCTGCAGTCTTTTGTGTCTGCTACTGTAACTATTGTCGTTCGAATGCGCAGGAGTAAGAGCCTAGTTACGTGGGTAAGTCGGCTCTGGCAAATCGTATGTACATAGAGTGCAGAGTGTGGGATTCAAGGACAGAGTCCTGAGGCACTCTAGCCTTAAGTAAAAAATGCCGGGATAGGCAGCCCATCCACTTTATTCCTTTTCTCCTGTTCTTCTATTGCGGCCTAGATAGTGTTCCCGGCACGACTGTTTTTATGAAAAGAGAAATATTAAAAGCGGATTGATGATATTTTAACCAGCTTGCATCGGGCAGATGGGGCTCGTCAGTCATGCAGGAGTGGTAATACTCTGATCTCGATCCTCCGCTGTCTTGCGGCTAAACCTCAAAGATAATTACGGAGTTGGAGTCCCTAATGTGCTTCTTTCTTATCAAACACACTCTCACGAACTCCTGTAGCCAATCCTGCTCCAACTGTAGTCCTTAGTATTCTCTTGGATATAGTCGACGAGGAAGAGAAGGGTGCTTTTTTGTATGGGCAGTGCAACGTCTCAACATATACTATTGCCCAAGCTTGCGCCCTACAGTGGGTCACTTCAACAACAACAACAACTGATTAACTGTGAACGAGATTCGGGAGGGTGTACATTGAAAGTTGGACAGGTGCCAGGGTTCTGTGACGTCAGATTGTAGTTGACGACAGCCGCAGTTGAGACCATATTCTGTCATTTATATGAGGTACTGTCCACTGTCTGACACTTCGATAGCAGACGATAGACAGAGAATTGACATGTCTTATGGTGTTATAGATTCGCTCGACCATAGCATATGGTTGACGAGATAAACACCATATGAGGACGGAGCCTTTATTTGTACGACGTTTCGCTTATTACAGCTTTTTCAAGTACAAGCTGAGATACAAATGCTTGAGATTAAATAAGGGGAAAGGAGGGAACGGGGAGAGAAAAGGGGGGGGGAAGGAAGAGGAGGAGGAGGAGGAGGAGGAGAAGTTGGGGGGATTGGACACTGGGAAAGGATGAGAATGGTGGCCCAAACGTCCGGAGGCGAAATGTCCACAAAGGGTGGTTTAGGTATTTAATATTTTGCTGGCCATGGGTATTAGGGGAATAATGTGAGGCGAGATGTTAAACATGCCCCTGTTTTGTTTAATAGTGTTCGTTCCTTGAATGATTGCTGCTTCTAAACACTTCCTGCGGATTTTGTCTGGTTCCCGTATCAGCAGCTCTGCATTCTTCCAGTCCATAAGATGGTTTTCCTTGGTTCTATGTGTCACACATGCATTGGTGGTGACATCATACCTGACGTCGTAACGGTGTTCACGTATTCGTGTATTCAGGTCGCGTGACGTTTCTCCGATGTTAACTTTATCACATCCTGAACACGGAACACAATAAACACCGGCTTTGGTGCCCGGTGTTTGGTTGTTGTGTATTTCCGTCTTCGTGATGTCTTTTATCGTACTGCTTGTCTGGCACACTATTTCCAAGTTGGTAATTCTTAAAAGACGTGCCAGGTTGGTGGCAACGTCGCTGCATAGCATATGGTGTTGTCGATTTTGTACACGAGACAAATATCTGAATCTTCAAGTTACTATTGGTCATTGCCTTGCTAGGTGGTTGTGAGATATAGACACTGAATGCCGATTTGAAGAGGCGTCCTGATGTTTTTGAAAATATCGAGAATAACATGAGTGTAAGAGGCTGGTAGGTAAAGGTAGACAAGTAAGGTACACATAGTGGTAGGTGGCGAGATTTTCATTTTATGATTTGGATGTTTGGTAAACAATAGCCGAGAAGAAGTTGCATAATCTCCCTCCTTGTCTAAAGTTTATAAACAACCGTTAATTGACCAAGTTTTAATGCTGATGTAACAATATATAAACTAAGCCATTTATGCATCGATATCGTGATTGCTTGAGTAGGCACTATTTCTTAAGACGTTGTAACACTCTTTCTGATTATGATTGGAGAAAGGGTGGAAGGGGAGAAAAATCTATTGGTTTATGGGAGTAAAGTCACGCGCTAAGGAGAGACACTTAGATGTAACAGTAAAGATCATTGGACTGGGAAAGTCATGACGTCTGTGCGAAGGCGGCTTAGGACATAAATTGAGGATCCCAGTTGGGAGTCCCTTGGTATAGATTAATAAGCCAAGTTTAATATTATTCGGGGGAAAAAAATAAAAAAAATGGCCTCCGTTTAATTCACCCCATAAAGAAACATTACCTACTTCCTACAGAAAGATATAGTAAAGGCCATTCCTACGAAAAGCAGTATTGAAAAGAAAGTTGAGAGTGAAAGAAGTAATACAAACTATAGGAGGGAACAGTAAAAAGAAGTAAACCGTAGTTACTACGTGGTAACGGAGGTGACGGAGGTATTATGAGCTTTGGTCAAAGAAACCAATAGTAATGGGGTGGATGTATGAGTGAACCGACGCTATCTCCTCTGGAACTGGAATAGTGACTGCCTGACCAGTGGTAAGTGCAGTCGACGTTTAGTGTGTAAAGTTGCAGGTTTGAAGCGTTTTCACTCATTGTTTTAAAAAATGTAGAGTCTAGCTAAGGCCATTGTCCAGTGTGCTACCCACCACACTGGCTTTCTCGAGTGTTGGTGATTGTTGTAATGGTTTGGCTGAAGTGGAAGGATAGTGGTCTCGAATTGGACGCGCTGGTCTTGATGTGTCACTGTTGTTCCCATTTGTGCCCCTCGTCCAGTCTATTGTGTATTAAGTGCTAAGGTCCCTGTAGTCTTTTGTGTCTGCTACTGTAACTATTGTCGTTCGAATGCGCAATAGTAAGAGTCTGGTTACGTGGGTAAGTCGGCTCTGGCAAATCATTTGTACATAGAGTGCAAAGTGTGGGATTCAAGAACAGAGTCCTGAGGCACTCTAGCCTTAAGTATGAAATGTCGGGACAGGCAGCCCATCCACTTTATTCCTTTTGTCCTGTTGTCCACGTACTTGCAGAACAACCGTGTGAACGGTAGGCAAAGGCCACGTAGTAGTACAATTTGTACTTAAGGCCTACATGTCTAACGCCTTCATATCCTTACAAATCAAATTGACCTTACCACGGTCTTTTGACCCACTACTCGATCTCAGAAGTAACATCGGCAGTACCCCACTCCGGTCCAAAAACAAGCATATATATATATATATATTTATTTATTTATTTATATATATATATATATATATGTATATATATATATATATATATATGTATATATATATTTATTTATTTATTTATATATATTTATTTATTTATTTATATATATATATATATATATGTATATATATATATATATATATACAGGTGCGGTGAACTGTAAGTTACTGCTATTTGCAGACGACTCCGCTCTAATTGTCGCAGGTAGGGACCCAGTTGAAGTAGAGGAGAAACTGAGTGTCGAACTGTCATCGGTCCAGGACTGGCTCATAGATAATAGGATGTCCTTACACCTCGGTAAAACGGAAAGTATTGTCTTCGCATCCAAACCCAACCTCAGGAAACGCAGCGATGTACAGGTCAGATGTGGGGTTAATGTCTTGGAGTCAAAACAAGAGGTAAGCTATCTTGGAATACCCTTAGATCAGTCCCTCTCAGGGAATGCTATAACAGATAAGATTGTTTCCAAGTGTTCACATGAAGTCAAATTTTTGTACAGAAAAGCCAGAAATTTTGATCTGAAAACAAAGAAGCTTCTGGTCTCAGCCTTGTTACAACATCACTTTGATTACGCTTGTAGCTCTTGGTACAGTAGTCTAAGCAGAAAAAACCAGTCCCGGATACAGGTTACACAGAATAAGATAATTAGATTCATACTAAACCTACCTCATTGTAGTCATATTGGTATTGAAGAATTTAGCAAGGTAGGAATGTTACCTGTAAAATATCGTGTAGAGCAGCTGAAACTAAACCAGGTTTACAATGTCATTCATAATTCTGCTCCCTCATATGTGAGCTGTAATTTTACATTATCGGCTGAGAACCGAACCCGGAACAGTCAAGAGTCTCTTATTGTACCTCATGCAGGTCCCTTCACCAAAAACAGTTTTCACTTCACAGGTGCTCAACTATGGAACTCACTACCTGTGTCCATTAAGAAGACAAATAGCAAGGTTACCTTCAAGAAAAAAGTCAAGGGTTACTATATGTCTCAGCTATGGACAGAGAACAGCCTTGATTTTGTGTACTACTAGCTTAGTGAGGGATACCTGATTCCATGAGTAATACAATCCATATCTGCATTCACTCATAACTGTTCTGACCTCCCCTCGTCCCCCTTTTTTTTCTTATTGTTCTTCAGAAGTTTAGTTCAGCATAACAATGATTGATGCTTACAAATTGGTTTCTACCTTTGTTTTGCCAGTCATAATATGGTGTATGTCTCAGGTAGGGACCGAGAACAGTTATGATCTGACCTTTTACCTCATTTTCCTTGTTGTTTTTATTCATTCGAGTACTGGTCCCCTGTAGCAAGCCAACGAGCAGTAGCAACTTGAAGATTTAGATATTTATCTCTTGTACAAAATCGACAACGCCATATGCTGTGGTCGAGCGAATCTATAACACCATGCGACAAGTCAATTCCCTGTCTACCGTCTACTACCGAAGTGTCAGATAATGGACAGTACCTCATATAAAACTCACAATATCATCTCATCTCTTGCTGTCATCAACTACACGTTAACGTCACAGAGCCCTGCCACCTGTTCAATTTTCAACCTACACCCTCTAGAACCTTCTTCACTGATGGTGGAGTTTCATCTATGGATGGGTCGACAGCAATCATCCGAAGAGCAATCAGGACAGGTTATATACGTATCGCCATATTTCACTAACTATATTAGGGGGATGTGACACCAATAACATCATTAAATAAAACACCATCTGAACTAATATTTACCTATGGACATTCGAGCACTAGAAGCTCCTAATCAGTTAATCAGTTGTTGTTGTTGAAGTGACCCATTGTAGAGCGCAAGCTTGGGCAATGCTATATGTTGGGGCGCTGCACTGCCCATCCAAAAAATGCATCCCTCTCTTCCTCGTCGACTGTATCCAACAGAATACTAAACACTACTCTTGGAGTAGGATTGCTTACAGTAGTTCGTGAGAGAGTATTTGATAAGAAAGAAACACCTTAGGGACTCCACCTCTGTAATTATCCTTGAGGTTTAGCCGCAAGATAGCGGAGGATCGAGATCAGAGTACTTCCACTCCTGCATGACTGACAAGCTCCATCTGCCCGATGCAAGCTCGTTAAAGCATCATCAATCCGCATTTGATATTTCTGTTTTCATAAAAACAGTCCTGCCGGTAACACTATCAAGGCCGCATTACAAGAACAGGAGGTATTACAAAAGGAGAAAGGAAATACTTAAGTAAAAGAACTTTTTATTATTATCATTATTTTTGACCATTTTGATGGCAAGGATCTCAGTTGCCTTGAATAATCATGAGGACATTAGCCATGGCAGTGGAAGACGGCGTCTCCTTACCCATAGTGGGATCGGTACCCTCCGTGACTCCTGTACCCTCCGTGACCCCCACTGTACCCTCCATATCCTCCGTATACACGGCGTCCGAAACTTGGTTCGGGGTCAGCGCTTCTCTTGCCATGACTGTGATAAGATCTCCCGTATCCCCCGTATCCTCCATAGCCGCTGTATCCCCCATATCCTCCATAGCCGCTGTATCCCCCGTATCCTCCATAGCCGCCGTAGCCACCGTAGCCACCGTATGCACGACGGTTAGAAGGTTCAGGGTCGGCTTCCGGCTCTGGAAGGGCGGCTGCCTTGGCCCACGCCACTCCCAACACGCAAACAAGGAGGATCACCTGGGAAACGAAACTGGTACATTAGTCTTATATGAATGGAAAGGTCCACGTCTTTAGAAGTACAATCTTATCTGTCACAATGCTCATGCAAGATTTAAGATAATCATACAATCCAAATAATGTTATCGTCCTCAATATCAAAAACATATTGTCAAGGGTTCATGTCAATAGACATGTCCTTATATGTGTGTGTGTGTGTCTTTATATATATTAATTTTCAACTATATTTCTACATGTATGAAGAAATGAATATCAGGCTAAGCAGCAGCAGGATATTATTTCAAAGACATCACTGCCACTCGTCATTCATTCCATATATGTTTGTGTTTGTATGCGTACGTATGTATGTGTGTTTTACTTTTTGAATCTGACATGAGTGAAATTGTACTCTGGCAACATTTGTTAGGATCCCAGATCTTACCGATGTCTTCATGGTTCGTCACTTGGAAGCCGACTGTGCATCCCTCTGGTGCAACGCCGCTTTATGTACGAGAGCGGGACCTTGACAGAGCCGCTGGAGCCCCGCCCCAGGATGCTGATTTCGACTGACTCACGAAGTGTGAACAAGGACAGATTGACATGGAGGGATGAAGAATAAAGTGCCAGTCGCCTTCTACAAAGGATTACAAAAGCGGAGCATGCCGACAGGAGACCTCCTGGTCCATAATTACGTCGGATGCGAAAAAATTGTAATGAAAAGTAAATAAATAAATAATATGATAATATAAATAATAAGAAATAAAATAAATTAATAAATGCATAGGTATAATTGAATAATAAACAAACAGGTAAATATTGATAAATTGATATACAACTAATAATAAATGTGAATCAAGCAAATAATAATAATCAGACAAATGATAACAAAACAAATAAACACATCAATAACAGTCATTACAGCATCTTGCTTAGGTGTTGATTTAAAATAATTTCTAAAGATTCGAACTGAACTACATTGCACTGCCTCTGCAGGAAGTTTATTCCATTCATTACCTACAAAGTTGGAGAAGTTGTTTCTACCCACTTCCAAATTAAATCTATTTCATGACAAATTGAGACCATTTTTTCTTGTCTCATTCACATTCAGTGTGAACATTTTGTCACTTTTGATGTTGTCAATTCCCTTTAAAATCTTAAAAACCTGTATCAAGTCACCTCTGAGTCTACACTTTTTTATGGAAAACAGATTCATATGTTTTAGTCGATTTTCGTATGATTTGTTTCTGATACTTGGAATCGGTTTTGTGGTTTGCCGTTGTACTTTTTCAATCTGTAAATGTCTTTAATGAGATTCCGTGTCCATACGGGAACATCACATTCCAAATGTGGACGAACTAACGATTTATATAGCTTGTTCATGAGAGATGGACGTTTAAAATCAAAAGATTGCGCAATCAGTCCTAGAATCTTATTTGCTTTCTCCGAGGCTGAAATACACTGCTTACATGATTTCAGAACGTTACTGATAATTACACCGAGATCCTTTTCGCTATCCACTTTTGTTAACCAATTTCCAAATAACTGGTAATCGTACCTACTGTCATTTTTACCCATGTGCATTACCTTCATTTACTTGTGTTAAATTTCATTGGCCACTTTTCAGACCATTGCTGTAATTTATCTAAATCTTCTTGAATATCTAATTGGTTCAAGTGATCATTTGCTATTCCGCACAGTTTTCTATCATTATCAAATTTGGAAACAATAAATTTTAGTCCGTGGTCTATATCAGTTATATATACTATGAATAGAAGTGGACCAAGAACGGAACCCTGAGGAACTCCACTCGTAATATCTTTCCGTCTAGAAGTTTTTCCATTTAAAACAACTCTCTGTTTTTGATCATTCAATCAATTACTAGTCCCACTTAATAAGCTATCACTTATTCCGTGTGAAGCTAATTTAGTAAGTAGTCTTTTGTGGTGGACTGTATCAAAAACTTTTGCAAAGTCTAGATATATTAAATATATAACGTTTCTTTTGTCATAATTCGAGATGACTGTGTTGTAGAATTCGAGTAAGATAGTCAAGCAAGAACGTTTCTGTCTGAATCCATACTGTTACTTTCTAAATGATGTTCAATAGCATCTGTGATGATAGTTTCCATCATTTTTCCGTGTATACATACATACATATATATATGAAATAAAGAAAGTTCTGATAATAGTTTCCATCATTTTTCCTACGAATGAATTCAAGATTATAGGCCTGAAGTTATTTGGTTTATTTTTCCATCTTTTTTTGAATAAGGCGGTAACGTTAGCTAGCTTCCATTCTCTTTGGACATCTCCGGATATGATGGATTTCTTGGAAATATTTTCGAATGGAACAACAATATTATTTTTCATTTCCTTTAAGATTCTTGGATGCCAATCATCAGGCCCTGGTGGTTTCTTAATTTTGAGTTTTTCTTTACTCCTTTTATTTTTTTTTTTTTTTTATATTATTATTATTTTTTTTTTCCGTAGTAAGTTTACCCTAGACTTTTCATAGGTTTCAGTTTGGAGTTCCTTTCACAGGTTTCAGTTTGGAGTCAAATAGATGAGATATTCGTCTCTGGCTTTCTTCCTTTAATTTACTTAAGCAGGCAGGTCATTTAAAGGAACATTATTGAAACTTCGTTTATTGCACACATATTAATTATTTTTCCCTTTTCCAATCAACTGCCATATACTTCAATTTATGTTAAAAGTCGGACTTAAAAATTGGCCTGTATAACCTTTGATTTGGCAAAAGAATGAAGTCAAAGCACAGAAATTCAACCATGTATTGAAATATGCATGCACAGATATATATATATATATATATATATACATATATATATATATGTATATATAAATATATATATATATATATATATAGATATATATATACATATACAAGAAAGAATACCAATGAGAGTGATGATGGATGGGATGGTAGGAGGAAGACGTTTCCCAGGAAGACCACGCAGAAGATGGATGGACAACGTGAGGGAGGACCTGGAAAGGGCTGGAGCAGATGTCCAGGATTTGATGACAGTGGCACAGGACCGTAGAGTCTGGAGGCATTTGGTACTAGAGGTGAGGGGTCAGCAAGTGGCCCGACCACCACCGGAGTAAGTAAGTAACTAAGTAATGAATCTATATATGTATATGCTTGGATTTGGACAGGAGTAGGGTACTACCGATGTTACTTCCATTATCGAGTGGTGGGTCCAAAGACCGTGGTAAGGTCAATTTGGGTTGTAAGAATGTGAAGGCGTTAGCCATGTAGGCCTTAAGTACAAATTGTACTACTGCGTGGACTTTGCCCTGCCGTTCACACGGTTCTTCTGCAACTACGTGAACAACAGGACAATAGGAATAAAGTGGATGGGTTACCTGTCCTGACATTTCATACTTAAGGGTAGAAAGCCTCAGGACTCTGTCCTTGCACCCCAACTTTGCACTCTATGTACATATGATTTGCCAGAGCCAACTTACCCACGTAACCAAGCTCTTACTCTTTCGTATGCGAACGACAATAGTTACATTACCAGACACAAAAGACTGCAGGGACCTTTGCACCCAATGCACAACATACTGGACGAGAGGATCAAATGGGAACCACAGCAATCAGGACAGGTTATATATGTATCGCCATATTTGACTAACTATATTAGGGGGATGTGACACCAATAACATCATTAAATGAAACACCATCTGAACTAATGTTTGCCTATGGACATTCGAGCACTAGAAGCTCCTAATCAGTTAATCAGTTGTTGTTGTTGAAGTGACCCATTGTAGGGCGCAAGCTTGGGCAATGCTATATGTTGGGGCGCTGCACTTCCATTCCAAAAAATGCATCCCTCTCTTCCTCGTCGACTATATCCAACAGAATACTAAACACTACTCTTGGAGTAGGATTGCTTACAGTAGTTCGTGAGAGAGTATTTGATAAGAAAGAAACACCTTAGGGACTCCACCTCTGTAATTATCCTTGAGGTTTAGCCGCAAGATAGCGGACGATCGAGATCAGAGTACTTCCACTCCTGCATGACTGACAAGCTCCATCTGCCCGATGCAAGCTCGTTAAAGCATCATCAATCCGCATTTGATATTTCTGTTTTCATAAAAACAGTCCTGCCGGTAACACTATCAAGGCCGCATTACAAGAACAGGAGGTATTACAAAAGGAGAAAGGAAATACTTAAGTAAAAGAACTTTTTATTATTATCATTATTTTTGACCATTTTGATGGCAAGGATCTCAGTTGCCTTGAATAATCATGAGGACATTAGCCATGGCAGTGGAAGACGGCGTCTCCTTACCCATAGTGGGGTCGGTACCCTCCGTGACTCCTGTACCCTCCGTAGCCCCCACTGTACCCTCCATATCCTCTGTATACAGGGCGTCCATAACTTGGTTCGGGGTCAGCGCTTCTCTTGCCATGACTGTGATAAGATCTCCCGTATCCCCCGTATCCTCCATAGCCGCTGTATCCCCCGTATCCTCCATAGCCGCCGTAGCCACCGTAGCCACCGTATGCACGACGGTTAGAAGGTTCAGGGTCGGCTTCCGGCTCTGGAAGGGCGGCTGCCTTGGCCCACGCCACTCCCAACACGCAAACAAGGAGGATCACCTGGGAAACGAAACTGGTACATTAGTCTTATATGAAAGGAAAGCTCCACGTCTTTAGAAGTACAATCTTATCTGTCACAATGCTCATGCGAGATTTAAGATGATCATACAATCCAAATAATGTTATCGTCCTCAATATCAAAAACATATTGTCAAGGGTTCATGTCAATAGACATGTCCTTATATATGTGTGTGTGTGTCTTTATATGTATTAATTTTCAACTATATTTCTACATGTATGAAGAAATGAATATCAGGCTAAGAAGCAGCAGGATATTATTTCAAAGACATCACTGCCACTCGCCATTCATTCCATATGTTTGTGTTTGTATGCGTACATATGCGTGTGTTATTTTTTTAATCTGACATGAGTGAAATTGTACTCTGGCAACATTTGTTAGGAACCCAGATCTTACCGATGTCTTCATGGTTCGTCACTTGGAAGCCGACTGTGCATCCCTCTGGTGTAACGCCGCTTTATGTACGAGAGGGACCTTCACCGTGCCACTGGAGCCACGCCCCAGGATGCTCATTTCGACTGATTCACGAAGTGTGACCAAGGACAGATTGACATGGAGGGATGAAGAATAAAGTGCCAGTCCCCTTCTACAAAGGATTACAAAGGCGGAGCATGCCCACAGGAGACCTTTTGGTCCATAACTACGTCGGATGCGAAAAAATTATAATGAAAAGTAAGTAAATAAATAATATAATAATATAAATAATAAGAAATAAAATTAATTCATAAATGCATAGCTATAGTTGAATAATAAACAAACAGGTAAATAGTAAATACTAATAAATTGATATATAACTAATAACACTGGACATTCTTTTTTTTTTTTTTCCTGGTGTTTGAAATAATTTAGCGAATTCTTATGTGATTTTGCCTGCTTAATTAAAAAATTACTTCAGTTTACCCCTATCAGGTCTAGTTTTCTGACTCTTCTTATTTCCATTTTAGTTACGTTGGATGATAAAAATTGTCATAAAATCTTTTCGAACAGTATACGAGAATTGATATTTGCTGGCTTTTGGAATTAAACAAGACTGTTTCCTTAACAAAGTATTTTATTCATACATGAGCAAAACATGGGAAGAAATAGCGAGGCCATTATACAGAAAAGAGCTCAAATAGAAAAATAAAATAATAGCTTTATGGCAGATAATTCAAGGAATAAATTTACGTTTCTTTGTGCGCCGTGAATGTTGAGCCGCTGGTGAATCTCGTTTTAATCACCAGCAGTAGTCTACCATCATCACAGAGTCCCAACGTCCTTGGTACCGAGTTTCCATCTCCTTGATGTCCTGATGAAATCGTTCGCCTTGTTCATCGCTAACATCTTCGAGATTTTAAGGAAAACGATCAACGTGACTGAAAAGAAAAATGCAATTTGATGCTCATCTTTGCACCAATTTCACCCAAAGTTGATATTAAGTTGGCAACAAGATCCTTATAGTTGTCACTTTTGTGGTTCCCAAGGAAATTTTGCACTACTTCAACAAATGCGCGCCATGCTGATGTTTCAGGTTCACTCATCGTTTTCGTGAAGTTTGTGTCCTTCAAGAGCTTACGGATTTGTGGTCCATCAAAAATTCCTACTTTCAGTTTTTCAATCGTCAGTTCTGGAAATACATAGCAGATATATTTGAAACACTCCCCATTTTTGTCAAGAGCTTTGACGAACTGCTTGATCAGTCCGAGTTTGATGTGCAAAGGGGGGGGAAATGATCTTATCTCGCTCAACTAAAGGTTCTTCCAATATATTGACAGCTCTACATGGAACCATATTTGTTCGAGGCAGCCAGACTTTCTTAACATAGTGGTTTACTCGGTCTCAGCTGTCCCACTTGCAAAGAAAGCATGGGCATTTGGTATAACCAGATAGCTGTCCCATGAGAAAATTCACCATCTTCAAGTCAACACAGATGACCCATTTATGATCATGGTACCGTATCTTCTTTAAAACTAACTTAATTTCTTCATATTTTTCCGTAAGAGTTGTTGAGTGGGCAAGTGGGACAGAGCCATACAAATTCCCGTTGTGCAACAATACACTTTTTAAACTACGCTTAGAGCTGTCTATGAAAAGACGCCATTCATCTGGTTTATATTCCTCAATACCAAGTTTTTTAAGAAGCTCACTAATATCTCTGCAATAAACCAATTCTCCCTCTTTAATAAAGAAAGAAAGGAACTCTACATGCCGACTCCGATAAAAGGTTATACGGACACCATTCTCTTGAAGATTCTTTTCTTTCAGTCGGGAAGCCAACAGTTCTGCTCAGTTTTTGAGGAGGTTCAAGTCACGAACTAGATCATTCAGCTCCTCCTGGGAGAAAAGCTGAGGTAAAGTCGTACCTGAAATGTCTTCATCTCCAGTGTCATCATCAGGTGATGAAATTTCTTCAGTTGAGGGCAAAGTTATCTGAGGCAAGACACTGAAGACAGGAATAGGGAGCTCTTCACTGTGTGGAACCGGTCTGATAGCTGAGGCAAGATTAGGATAGACAAGCGTTTGTCGGTTTTTCCTGTTAATACCCTTCAAATTTAGGGCACAAAAGTAGTAGTTGTCTAGGTGATTTTTGGGCTCCCGCCACACCATTGGTACAGCGAATCTCATACTTTTCCTTGTCCCTTTAGTGCACTGTCGCATATGCTCTGTACATTGTTTGCAAATACTATGCGGTGCCCAGTATTTATCTTGGTCTCCCAGCTTGACCCCAAAATATGCCATATAAGCTCTTTCAACAAAGTCCGTGATGTTTTTTCCGATTTTCAGGCAAAGTGTATTCTCCACAAACGTAACAAAACACATTTGGAGAATTTACGCAAAACCTTCTGGAAGACAACATCTTGCTCATTTTCTGTTGCTGAATTCACCACATCTCAAAAAATCGGGAAAAATAGAAGATTAGAATTAGATATGGCAAAGGAAATTCGGTAACTTCAAAACTAGACCTGATTGGTCAAAATGAAGGTTGTTTTTGGATTCAGGAGACTTAGTTCCTATGGGAATGACTTTTATTTCCTGAACACCAAAAACCTTGTAGACCAGTGTAATAAATGTGAATCAAGCAAACAATAATAATCAGACAAATGAAAACAAAACAAATAAACATATAAATGACAGTCATTACAACATCTTGCCTAGGTGTTTATCTAAATAATTTTTAAATATTCGAACTGAACTACATTGCACTGCCTCTTTAAGTAGTTTATTCCACTCATTAACTACAAAGTTGGAGAAGTTGTTTCTACTCACATCCAAATTAAATCTATTTCATGACAATTTTGAGACCATTTTTTCTTGACTGATTCTCATTCATTGTGAGCATTCTGTCACTTTTGAAGTTATCAATTCCCTTTAGAATCTTAAAAACCTGCATCAAGTCACCTCTGAGTCTACGCTTTTTTAGGGAAAACAGATTCATATGTTTTAGTCGATTTTCGTATGATTTGTTTCTGATAATTGGAGTCGGTTTTGTGGCCAACCGTTGTACTTTTTCAATCTGTAAATGTCTTTAATGAGATTCCGTGTCCATACGGGAACATCACATTCCAAATGTGAAAGAACTAACCATTTATATAGCTTGTTAATGGGAGGTGGACGTTTAAAGTCAAAAGATCGCGCAATCACTCCTAGAATCTTATTTGGTTTCTCAGAGGCTGAAATACACTGCTTACAAGATTTGAGAACGTTACTGATAATTACGCCGAGATCCTTTTCGCTATCCACTTTTGTTAACGAATTTTCAAAAATTTTGTTAACAATTTCAAAAACACCACGACGCCTCTTCAAGTCGGCATTCAGTGTCTATATCTCACAACCACCTAGCAAGCCAACGAGCAGTAGCAACTTGAAGATTTAGATATTTATCTCTTGTACAAAATCGACAACGTCATATGCTGTCGTCGAGCGAATCTATAACACCATGCGACAAGTCAATTCCCTGTCTACCGTCTACTACCGAAGTGTCAGATAATGGACAGTACCTCATATAAAACTCACAATATCATCTCATCTCTTGCTGTCATCAACTACACGTTAACGTCACAGAGCCCTGCCACCTGTTCAATTTTCAACCTACACCCTCTAGAACCTTCTTCACTGATGGTGGAGTTTCATCTATGGATGGGTCGACAGCAATCATCCGAAGAGCAATCAGGACAGGTTATATAAGTATCGCCATATTTCACTAACTATATTAGGGGGATGTGACACCAATAACATCATTAAATGAAACACCATCTGAACTAATATTTGCCTATGGACATTCGAGCACTAGAAGCTCCTAATCAGTTAATCAGTTGTTGTTGTTGTTGAAGTGACCCATTGTAGGGCGCAAGCTTGGGCAATGCTATATGTTGAGGCGCTGCACTGCTCATCCAAAAAATGCATCCCTCTCTTCCTCGTCGACTGCATCCAAGAGAATACTAAACACTACTCTTGGAGTAGGATTGCTTACAGTAGTTCGTGAGAGAGTATTTGATAAGAAAGAAACACCTTAGGGACTCCAGCTCTGTAATTATCCTTGAGGTTTAGCCGCAAGATAGCGGAGGATCGAGATCAGAGTACTTCCACTCCTGCATGACTGACGAGCCCCATCTGCCCGATGCAAGCTCGTTAAAGCACCATCAATCCGCATTTGATATTTCTGTTTTCATAAAAACAGTCCTGCCGGGAACACTATCTGGGCCACACTACAAGAACAGGAGATTCCAAGTCTCACACAGGAGGTATTGCAAAAGGAGAAAGGCAAAACTTAAGTAAATGAACTCTTTATTATTATTATTGACCATTTTGATGGCAAGGATCTCAGTTGCCTTGAATAATCATGAGAACATTAGCCATGGCAGTGGAAGACAGCGTCTCCTTACCCATAGTGGGGTCGGTACACTCCGTGACTCCTGTACCCTCCGTAGCCCCCACTGTACCCTCCATATCCTCCGTATACACGGCGTCCGAAACTTGGTTCGGGGTCAGCGCTTCTCTTGCCATGACTGTGATAAGATCTCCCGTATCCCCCGTATCCTCCATAGCCGCTGTATCCCCCGTATCCTCCATAGCCGCTGTATCCCCCGTATCCTCCATAGCCGCTGTAGCCACCGTAGCCACCGTATGCACCAAGGCGAGAAGGTTCAGGGTCGGCTTCCGGCTCTGGAAGGGCGGCTGCCTTGGCCCACGCCACTCCCAACACGCAAACAAGGAGGATCACCTGGGAAACGAAACTGGTACATTAGTCTTATATGAATGGAAAGGTCCACGTCTTTAGAAGTACAATCTTATCTGTCACAATGCTCATGCAAGATTTAAGATAATCATACAATCCAAATAATGTTATCGTCCTCAATATCAAAAACATATTGTCAAGGGTTCATGTCAATAGACATGTCCTTATATGTGTGTGTGTGTGTCTTTATATATATTAATTTTCAACTATATTTCTACATGTATGAAGAAATGAATATCAGGCTAAGCAGCAGCAGGATATTATTTCAAAGACATCACTGCCACTCGTCATTCATTCCATATATGTTTGTGTTTGTATGCGTACGTATGTATGTGTGTTTTACTTTTTGAATCTGACATGAGTGAAATTGTACTCTGGCAACATTTGTTAGGATCCCAGATCTTACCGATGTCTTCATGGTTCGTCACTTGGAAGCCGACTGTGCATCCCTCTGGTGCAACGCCGCTTTATGTACGAGAGCGGGACCTTGACAGAGCCGCTGGAGCCCCGCCCCAGGATGCTGATTTCGACTGACTCACGAAGTGTGAACAAGGACAGATTGACATGGAGGGATGAAGAATAAAGTGCCAGTCGCCTTCTACAAAGGATTACAAAAGCGGAGCATGCCGACAGGAGACCTCCTGGTCCATAATTACGTCGGATGCGAAAAAATTGTAATGAAAAGTAAATAAATAAATAATATGATAATATAAATAATAAGAAATAAAATAAATTAATAAATGCATAGGTATAATTGAATAATAAACAAACAGGTAAATATTGATAAATTGATATACAACTAATAATAAATGTGAATCAAGCAAATAATAATAATCAGACAAATGATAACAAAACAAATAAACACATAAATAACAGTCATTACAGCATCTTGCTTAGGTGTTGATTTAAAATAATTTCTAAAGATTCGAACTGAACTACATTGCACTGCCTCTGCAGGAAGTTTATTCCATTCATTACCTACAAAGTTGGAGAAGTTGTTTCTACCCACTTCCAAATTAAATCTATTTCATGACAAATTGAGACCATTTTTTCTTGTCTCATTCACATTCAGTGTGAACATTTTGTCACTTTTGATGTTGTCAATTCCCTTTAAAATCTTAAAAACCTGTATCAAGTCACCTCTGAGTCTACACTTTTTTATGGAAAACAGATTCATATGTTTTAGTCGATTTTCGTATGATTTGTTTCTGATACTTGGAATCGGTTTTGTGGTTTGCCGTTGTACTTTTTCAATCTGTAAATGTCTTTAATGAGATTCCGTGTCCATACGGGAACATCACATTCCAAATGTGGACGAACTAACGATTTATATAGCTTGTTCATGAGAGATGGACGTTTAAAATCAAAAGATTGCGCAATCAGTCCTAGAATCTTATTTGCTTTCTCCGAGGCTGAAATACACTGCTTACATGATTTCAGAACGTTACTGATAATTACACCGAGATCCTTTTCGCTATCCACTTTTGTTAACCAATTTCCAAATAACTGGTAATCGTACCTACTGTCATTTTTACCCATGTGCATTACCTTCATTTACTTGTGTTAAATTTCATTGGCCACTTTTCAGACCATTGCTGTAATTTATCTAAATCTTCTTGAATATCTAATTGGTTCAAGTGATCATTTGCTATTCCGCACAGTTTTCTATCATTATCAAATTTGGAAACAATAAATTTTAGTCCGTGGTCTATATCAGTTATATATACTATGAATAGAAGTGGACCAAGAACGGAACCCTGAGGAACTCCACTCGTAATATCTTTCCGTCTAGAAGTTTTTCCATTTAAAACAACTCTCTGTTTTTGATCATTCAATCAATTACTAGTCCCACTTAATAAGCTATCACTTATTCCGTGTGAAGCTAATTTAGTAAGTAGTCTTTTGTGGTGGACTGTATCAAAAACTTTTGCAAAGTCTAGATATATTAAATATATAACGTTTCTTTTGTCATAATTCGAGATGACTGTGTTGTAGAATTCGAGTAAGATAGTCAAGCAAGAACGTTTCTGTCTGAATCCATACTGTTACTTTCTAAATGATGTTCAATAGCATCTGTGATGATAGTTTCCATCATTTTTCCGTGTATACATACATACATATATATATGAAATAAAGAAAGTTCTGATAATAGTTTCCATCATTTTTCCTACGAATGAATTCAAGATTATAGGCCTGAAGTTATTTGGTTTATTTTTCCATCTTTTTTTGAATAAGGCGGTAACGTTAGCTAGCTTCCATTCTCTTTGGACATCTCCGGATATGATGGATTTCTTGGAAATATTTTCGAATGGAACAACAATATTATTTTTCATTTCCTTTAAGATTCTTGGATGCCAATCATCAGGCCCTGGTGGTTTCTTAATTTTGAGTTTTTCTTTACTCCTTTTATTTATTTCTTTTTTTTAATATTATTATTTTTTTTTCCGTAGTAAGTTTACCCTAGACTTTTCATAGGTTTCAGTTTGGAGTTCCTTTCACAGGTTTCAGTTTGGAGTCAAATAGATGAGATATTCGTCTCTGGCTTTCTTCCTTTAATTTACTTAAGCAGGCAGGTCATTTAAAGGAACATTATTGAAGCTTCGTTTATTGCACACATATTAATTATTTTTCCCCTTTTCCAATCAACTGCCATATACTTCAATTTATGTTAAAAGTCGGACTTAAAAATTGGCCTGTATAACCTTTGATTTGACAAAAGAATGAAGTCAAAGCACAGAAATTCAACCATGTATTGAAATATGCATGCACAGAGATATATATATATATATATATATATATATATATATATATTTATATATACATATATATATATATATATATATATATACATATACAAGAAAGAATACCAATGAGAGTGATGATGGATGGGATGGTAGGAGGAAGACGTTTCCCAGGAAGACCACGCAGAAGATGGATGGACAACGTAAGGGAGGACCTGGAAAGGGCTGGAGCAGATGTCCAGGATTGGATGACAGTGGCACAGGACCGTAAAGTCTGGAGGCATTTGGTACTAGTGGTGAGGGGTCAGCAAGTGGCCCGACCACCACCGGAGTAAGTAAGTAACTAAGTAAGTAATGAATCTATATATGTATATGCTTGGATTTGGACAGGAGTAGGGTACTACCGACGTTACTTCCATTATCGAGTGGTGGGTCCAAAGACCGTGGTAAGGTCAATTTGGGTTGTAAGAATGTGAAGGCGTTAGCCATGTAGGCCTTAAGTACAAATTGTACTACTGCGTGGACTTTGCCCTGCCGTTCACACGGTTCTTCTGCAACTACGTGAACAACAGGACAATAGGAATAAAGTGGATGGGTTACCTGTCCTGACATTTCATACTTAAGGGTAGAAAGCCTCAGGACTCTGTCCTTGCACCCCAACTTTGCACTCTATGTACATATGATTTGCCAGAGCCAACTTACCCACGTAACCAAGCTCTTACTCTTTCGTATGCGAACGACAATAGTTACATTACCAGACACAAAAGACTGCAGGGACCTTTGCACCCAATGCACAACATACTGGACGAGAGGATCAAATGGGAACCACAGCAATCAGGACAGGTTATATATGTATCGCCATATTTGACTAACTATATTAGGGGGATGTGACACCAATAACATCATTAAATGAAACACCATCTGAACTAATGTTTGCCTATGGACATTCGAGCACTAGAAGCTCCTAATCAGTTAATCAGTTGTTGTTGTTGAAGTGGCCTATTGTAGGGCGCAAGCTTGGGCAATGCTATATGTTGGGGCGCTGCACTTCCATTCCAAAAAATGCATCCCTCTCTTCCTCGTCGACTATATCCAACAGAATACTAAACACTACTCTTGGAGTAGGATTGCTTACAGTAGTTCGTGAGAGAGTATTTGATAAGAAAGAAACACCTTAGGGACTCCACCTCTGTAATTATCCTTGAGGTTTAGCCGCAAGATAGCGGAGGATCGAGATCAGAGTACTTCCACTCCTGCATGACTGACAAGCTCCATCTGCCCGATGCAAGCTCGTTAAAGCATCATCAATCCGCATTTGATATTTCTGTTTTCATAAAAACAGTCCTGCCGGTAACACTATCAAGGCCGCATTACAAGAACAGGAGATATTACAAAAGGAGAAAGGAAATACTTAAGTAAAAGAACTTTTTATTATTATCATTATTTTTGACCATTTTGATGGCAAGGATCTCAGTTGCCTTGAATAATCATGAGGACATTAGCCATGGCAGTGGAAGACGGCGTCTCCTTACCCATAGTGGGGTCGGTACACTCCGTGACTCCTGTACCCTCCGTAGCCCCCACTGTACCCTCCATATCCTCTGTATACAGGGCGTCCATAACTTGGTTCGGGGTCAGCGCTTCTCTTACCATGACTGTGATAAGATCTCCCGTATCCCCCGTATCCTCCATAGCCGCTGTATCCCCCGTATCCTCCATAGCCGCCGTAGCCACCGTAGCCACCGTATGCACGACGGTTAGAAGGTTCAGGGTCGGCTTCCGGCTCTGGAAGGGCGGCTGCCTTGGCCCACGCCACTCCCAACACGCAAACAAGGAGGATCACCTGGGAAACGAAACTGGTACATTAGTCTTATATGAAAGGAAAGCTCCACGTCTTTAGAAGTACAATCTTATCTGTCACAATGCTCATGCGAGATTTAAGATGATCATACAATCCAAATAATGTTATCGTCCTCAATATCAAAAACATATTGTCAAGGGTTCATGTCAATAGACATGTCCTTATATATGTGTGTGTGTGTCTTTATATGTATTAATTTTCAACTATATTTCTACATGTATGAAGAAATGAATATCAGGCTAAGAAGCAGCAGGATATTATTTCAAAGACATCACTGCCACTCGCCATTCATTCCATATGTTTGTGTTTGTATGCGTACATATGCGTGTGTTATTTTTTGAATCTGACATGAGTGAAATTGTACTCTGGCAACATTTGTTAGGAACCCAGATCTTACCGATGTCTTCATGGTTCGTCACTTGGAAGCCGACTGTGCATCCCTCTGGTGTAACGCCGCTTTATGTACGAGAGGGACCTTCACCGTGCCACTGGAGCCACGCCCCAGGATGCTCATTTCGACTGATTCACGAAGTGTGACCAAGGACAGATTGACATGGAGGGATGAAGAATAAAGTGCCAGTCCCCTTCTACAAAGGATTACAAAGGCGGAGCATGCCCACAGGAGACCTTTTGGTCCATAACTACGTCGGATGCGAAAAAATTATAATGAAAAGTAAGTAAATAAATAATATAATAATATAAATAATAAGAAATAAAATTAATTCATAAATGCATAGCTATAGTTGAATAATAAACAAACAGGTAAATAGTAAATACTAATAAATTGATATATAACTAATAACACTGGACATTTTTTTTTTTTTTTTTTTTCCTGGTGTTTGAAATAATTAACGAATTCTTATGTGATTTTGCCTGCTTAATTAAAAAATGACTTCAGTTTACCCCTATCAGGTCTAGTTTTCTGACTCTTCTTATTTCCATTTTAGTTACGTTGGATGATAAAAATTGTCATAAAATCTTTTCGAACAGTATACGAGAATTGATATTTGCTGGCTTTTGGAATTAAACAAGACTGTTTCCTTAACAAAGTATTTTATTCATACATGAGCAAAACATGGGAAGAAATAGCGAGGCCATTATACAGAAAAGAGCTCAAATAGAAAAATAAAATAATAGCTTTATGGCAGATAATTCAAGGAATAAATTTACGTTTCTTTGTGCGCCGTGAATGTTGAGCCGCTGGTGAATCTCGTTTTAATCACCAGCAGTAGTCTACCATCATCACAGAGTCCCAACGTCCTTGGTACCGAGTTTCCATCTCCTTGATGTCCTGATGAAATCGTTCGCCTTGTTCATCGCTAACATCTTCGAGATTTTAAGGAAAACGATCAACGTGACTGAAAAGAAAATGCATTTTGATGCTCATCTTTGCACCAATTTCACCCAAAGTTGATATTAAGTTGGCAACAAGATCCTTATAGTTGTCACTTTTGTGGTTCCCAAGGAAATTTTGCACTACTTCAACAAATGCGCGCCATGCTGATGTTTCAGGTTCACTCATCGTTTTCGTGAAGTTTGTGTCCTTCAAGAGCTTACGGATTTGTGGTCCATCAAAAATTCCTACTTTCAGTTTTTCAATCGTCAGTTCTGGAAATACATAGCAGATATATTTGAAACACTCCCCATTTTTGTCAAGAGCTTTGACGAACTGCTTGATCAGTCCGAGTTTGATGTGCAAAGGGGGGGGAAATGATCTTATCTCGCTCAACTAAAGGTTCTTCCAATATATTGACAGCTCTACATGGAACCATATTTGTTCGAGGCAGCCAGACTTTCTTAACATAGTGGTTTACTCGGTCTCAGCTGTCCCACTTGCAAAGAAAGCATGGGCATTTGGTATAACCAGATAGCTGTCCCATGAGAAAATTCACCATCTTCAAGTCAACACAGATGACCCATTTATGATCATGGTACCGTATCTTCTTTAAAACTAACTTAATTTCTTCATATTTTTCCGTAAGAGTTGTTGAGTGGGCAAGTGGGACAGAGCCATACAAATTCCCGTTGTGCAACAATACACTTTTTAAACTACGCTTAGAGCTGTCTATGAAAAGACGCCATTCATCTGGTTTATATTCCTCAATACCAAGTTTTTTAAGAAGCTCACTAATATCTCTGCAATAAACCAATTCTCCCTCTTTAATAAAGAAAGAAAGGAACTCTACATGCCGACTCCGATAAAAGGTTATACGGACACCATTCTCTTGAAGATTCTTTTCTTTCAGTCGGGAAGCCAACAGTTCTGCTCAGTTTTTGAGGAGGTTCAAGTCACGAACTAGATCATTCAGCTCCTCCTGGGAGAAAAGCTGAGGTAAAGTCGTACCTGAAATGTCTTCATCTCCAGTGTCATCATCAGGTGATGAAATTTCTTCAGTTGAGGGCAAAGTTATCTGAGGCAAGACACTGAAGACAGGAATAGGGAGCTCTTCACTGTGTGGAACCGGTCTGATAGCTGAGGCAAGATTAGGATAGACAAGCGTTTGTCGGTTTTTCCTGTTAATACCCTTCAAATTTAGGGCACAAAAGTAGTAGTTGTCTAGGTGATTTTTGGGCTCCCGCCACACCATTGGTACAGCGAATCTCATACTTTTCCTTGTCCCTTTAGTGCACTGTCGCATATGCTCTGTACATTGTTTGCAAATACTATGCGGTGCCCAGTATTTATCTTGGTCTCCCAGCTTGACCCCAAAATATGCCATATAAGCTCTTTCAACAAAGTCCGTGATGTTTTTTTTCCGATTTTCAGGCAAAGTGTATTCTCCACAAACGTAACAAAACACATTTGGAGAATTTACGCAAAACCTTCTGGAAGACAACATCTTGCTCATTTTCTGTTGCTGAATTCACCACATCTCAAAAAATCGGGAAAAATAGAAGATTAGAATTAGATATGGCAAAGGAAATTCGGTAACTTCAAAACTAGACCTGATTGGTCAAAATGAAGGTTGTTTTTGGATTCAGGAGACTTAGTTCCTATGGGAATGACTTTTATTTCCTGAACACCAAAAACCTTGTAGACCAGTGTAATAAATGTGAATCAAGCAAACAATAATAATCAGACAAATGAAAACAAAACAAATAAACATATAAATAACAGTCATTACAACATCTTGCCTAGGTGTTTATCTAAATAATTTTTAAATATTCGAACTGAACTACATTGCACTGCCTCTTTAAGTAGTTTATTCCACTCATTAACTACAAAGTTGGAGAAGTTGTTTCTACTCACATCCAAATTAAATCTATTTCATGACAATTTTGAGACCATTTTTTCTTGACTGATTCTCATTCATTGTGAGCATTCTGTCACTTTTGAAGTTATCAATTCCCTTTAGAATCTTAAAAACCTGCATCAAGTCACCTCTGAGTCTACGCTTTTTTAGGGAAAACAGATTCATATGTTTTAGTCGATTTTCGTATGATTTGTTTCTGATAATTGGAGTCGGTTTTGTGGCCAACCGTTGTACTTTTTCAATCTGTAAATGTCTTTAATGAGATTCCGTGTCCATACGGGAACATCACATTCCAAATGTGAAAGAACTAACCATTTATATAGCTTGTTAATGGGAGGTGGACGTTTAAAGTCAAAAGATCGCGCAATCACTCCTAGAATCTTATTTGGTTTCTCAGAGGCTGAAATACACTGCTTACAAGATTTGAGAACGTTACTGATAATTACGCCGAGATCCTTTTCGCTATCCACTTTTGTTAACGAATTTTCAAAAATTTTGTTAACAATTTCAAAAACACCACGACGCCTCTTCAAGTCGGCATTCAGTGTCTATATCTCACAACCACCTAGCAAGCCAACGAGCAGTAGCAACTTGAAGATTTAGATATTTATCTCTTGTACAAAATCGACAACGTCATATGCTGTGGTCGAGCGAATCTATAACACCATGCGACAAGTCAATTCCCTGTCTACCGTCTACTACCGAAGTGTCAGATAATGGACAGTACCTCATATAAAACTCACAATATCATCTAATCTCTTGCTGTCATCAACTACACGTTAACGTCACAGAGCCCTGCCACCTGTTCAATTTTCAACCTACACCCTCTAGAACCTTCTTCACTGATGGTGGAGTTTCATCTATGGATGGGTCGACAGCAATCATCCGAAGAGCAATCAGGACAGGTTATATACGTATCGCCATATTTGACTAACTATATTAGGGGGATGTGACGCCAATAACATCATTAAATGAAACACCATCTGAACTAATATTTGCCTATGGACATTCGAGCACTAGAAGCTCCTAATCAGTTAATCAGTTGTTGTTGTTGTTGAAGTGACCCATTGTAGGGCGCAAGCTTGGGCAATGCTATATGTTGAGGCGCTGCACTGCTCATCCAAAAAATGCATCCCTCTCTTCCTCGTCGACTGCATCCAAGAGAATACTAAACACTACTCTTGGAGTAGGATTGCTTACAGTAGTTCGTGAGAGAGTATTTGATAAGAAAGAAACACCTTAGGGACTCCACCTCTGTAATTATCCTTGAGGTTTAGCCGCAAGATAGCCGAGGATCGAGATCAGAGTACTTCCACTCCTGCATGACTGACGAGCCCCATCTGCCCGATGCAAGCTCGTTAAAGCACCATCAATCCGCATTTGATATTTCTGTTTTCATAAAAACAGTCCTGCCGGGAACACTATCTGGGCCACACTACAAGAACAGGAGATTCCAAGTCTCACACAGGAGGTATTGCAAAAGGAGAAAGGCAAAACTTAAGTAAATGAACTCTTTATTATTATTATTGACCATTTTGATGGCAAGGATCTCAGTTGCCTTGAATAATCATGAGAACATTAGCCATGGCAGTGGAAGACAGCGTCTCCTTACCCATAGTGGGGTCGGTACACTCCGTGACTCCTGTACCCTCCGTAGCCCCCACTGTACCCTCCATATCCTCCGTATACACGGCGTCCGAAACTTGGTTCGGGGTCAGCGCTTCTCTTGCCATGACTGTGATAAGATCTCCCGTATCCCCCGTATCCTCCATAGCCGCTGTATCCCCCGTATCCTCCATAGCCGCTGTATCCCCCGTATCCTCCATAGCCGCTGTAGCCACCGTAGCCACCGTATGCACCAAGGCGAGAAGGTTCAGGGTCGGCTTCCGGCTCTGGAAGGGCGGCTGCCTTGGCCCACGCCACTCCCAACACGTAAACAAGGATGATCACCTGGGAAACGAAACTGGTACATTAGTCTTATATGAATGGAAAGCTCCACGTCTTTAGAAGTACAATCTTATCTGTCACAATGCTCATGCGAGTTTTAAGATGAGCATACAATCCAAATAATGTTATCGTCCTCAATATCAAAAACATATTGTCAAGGGTTCATGTCAATAGACATGTCCTTATATATGTGTGTGTGTGTCTTTATATATATTAATTTTCAACTATATTTCTACATGTATGAAGAAATGAATATCAGGCTAAGAAGCAGCAGGATATTATTTCAAAGACATCACTGCCACTCGTCATTCATTCCATATATGTTTGTGTTTGTATGCGTACGTATGTATGTGTGTGCTACTTTTTGAATCTGACATGAGTGAAATTGTACTCTGGCAACATTTGTTAGGAACCCAGATCTTACCGATGTCTTCATGGTTCGTCACTTGGAAGCCGACTGTGCGTCCCTCTGGTGCATTGCTGCTTTATGTACGAGAGCGGGACCTTCACCGTGCCACTGGAGCCCCGCCCCAGGATGCTGATTTCGACTGATTCACGAAATATGCACAAGGACAGCCCAACACATGTATATGTATATGTATATGTATATGTATGCATATCTATGTGCATGTTTGTGAATCATGGCAGGAGATTATATATCACGTATGTTCTGTTAAAAGTGACAGCAAGCGAATTAGCAATTGATTCATTTTGTAAGCTATCTGACGTTCGGAAACTGAAGTTCTGCTGGGACGACTAGTGTATTTCCAAGGCTTATTTGAACTTTACTTTTTTCCCCCTTTCCTCCCGGCAAAAATCCGCTTTTCGAAGACGAAAGTTTAGAAAAACCAATACAATTACGAATTCGTTTGTTGTCATATTTAATAGAGTATACATGTGTATGTGTTGAGGCATGCTGACAAGTTGGGTGGAAATAGGAAACGCATGAGTTTTAGTTTGAGTTAATTCCTGTTTTGTTTTGCAGAAAAAACTTTTTTCAAAGGAGTCGTGTACAGGATGAATGGTGGGCGTTTTGTACATAAGGACTTCTCCCATTGCCCTCCCACGTTTCAGGCAAGGTAATGGAGAGGGATGGGGATAGCAACAGGAAATAAATGGGAATGATGATAAGATTTTAGAATTACATATTAAATGAATAGACACCTACAAATAGAAATGAATATATCCAGCAAGGTAATGGAGAGGGATGGGGATAGCAACAGGAAATAAGTGAGAATGATGATAAGACTTTAGAATTACATATTAAATGAATAGACACCTACAAATAGAAATAAATATATACAGGAAAAATAAGAGAAACGTAGGAAATATTGATCGTAAAAATAAGAATATGATGAAAGGAACATTGGAGCATTTAGACTGAGTTATGTGGTCTGAAAACAATGATAGATAAAAAAATATGAAGATACTTATAAAATAAACACAGACATAGTTACATTGTATGTTTTAATTTGTAAATATGCACATGTGTACATGTATGTGTATGCGTGCGAGAGGGACTTGGGAGTTCTG
Organism: Oratosquilla oratoria; assembly: GCF_046742065.1. Taxonomy (NCBI): domain Eukaryota; kingdom Metazoa; phylum Arthropoda; class Malacostraca; order Stomatopoda; family Squillidae; genus Oratosquilla; species Oratosquilla oratoria. The sequence goes on from NC_134800.1 coordinate 57,419,980, forward strand.
GTGAGTCCGGACCTTAAAACCAGGAAGCAGTGCATTAGCGCCAGGAATAAAGCTCACAGAGCATTAGGCTTCATTGCTAGGACGGTAACGAATAGAAGTGCAGAGGTAATTATCAAACTCTATCTAGCGATAGTTAGACACATCCTTGACTATGCGGTGCAGTTTTGGTCTCCGTCCTACAGAATGGACATAAATTCACTAGAATCAGTACAGAGAAGAATGACCAAAATGATACATGGACTCAGAAATTTGCCTTACGAAGAGAGGCTTAGGCACCTAAACTTAACTCTCTGGAAAGACGCAGAGTGCGGGGTGATCTAATAGAAGTGTTCAAGTGGATCAAAGGCTATAACAAGGGTGATGCAAACAAGGTCATCATAATAAAACAACAGGGCAGGACTCGCAGTAATGGGTACAAACTGGACAAATTTAGATTTAAGAAGGAAATAGGCAAGAATTGGTTTACTAATAGGGTGGTCGATGAATGGAATAAACTTAGTAACCATGTAGTAAGCGCTGAAACTATCGGTTGTTTTAAGAAACGGTTAGACAGCTTTATGGATGGGGATGACAGGTGGTGATGGATACGGAGCTGCCTAGTGTAGGCCTTATGGTCTCTTGCAGTCTCCTTTATTCTTATGTTCTTATGCTTCTGATCCAGACAGTGGGCTGGAGGCAGGGATGACCCATCATCCCAGAGGAGCTAAGATGAGAGGGAGGAGAGGGCGGTGGATGGGAGTGGAATAGGTGGGAGTGGGAGTGGGTGTGTGCCTTTGACTGGCTGCCTATCGACCCTGCAATTGTTTACCAAATTGAGGCATTCCAACGTATAAGCGGAACTATACACTATTCTTACGAGCAGGTCGTTTACGTTCCGCGATAGAAAAAATTAATGGACCTAACAAATGTTTACAAGATATTCACGTCATCATTTTCAAAAATGTCATTACTTTATTTATTTATTTATTTGTTTATTTATTTATTTATTTATTCATTTATTTATTTGTTTATTTATTTATTTATCTATTTATTATTATTATTATTTTTTTTTTTTACCAGGTAAAGCTTGGAAAGTATGACCTCAAGTATAGCCTTGCACTCTGCCTCTTTTCTCGTCAACGTTATTCATTTGTTTCAGCGATACTTTTTTTTTCTAAGATGATATACAAGACCGGCGTATTTGTTGGCCTCTGTTCATATTTGAAAAAGAAGCGAGTATTTTTTATGAGAGTTTGCAAAATTTGATTCTTTTTCTTGGGGGGAGGGGGATTGGAACCATGCGATTTGACCTTTGGAGTTGAATGAAATAATTTGAAATAATTGACGCTTTTGACGTCATTTGACGTCACTGACGTCTGATGTCATTTGACTGTATCTGTCATGGGAAAAGTGGATTCTGTGACTGGATGGGCGGGGTCCGGGGGCAGCGGCGAAGCCAGTGCTTGTTAATGCACCACCCAGCAGCAGGCAACCACACTGCCTGGAGACCAAACAATGAGCAATAAGACTGCACCTCCATTTGTTTTCGCGTTATCACCTCAGGAACTACAAAGGTAATCACAGTTATGCCGTGTGGGCATGTGTGTGTGTGTGTATGTGTGTGTGTGTGTGTGTGTGTGTGTGTGTGTGTGTGTGTGTGTGTGTGTGTGTGTGTGTGTGTGTGTGTGTGTGTGTGTGTGTGTGTGTGTGTGTGTGTGTGTGTATGTGCACACACGTGTGTATTAAAACTCATAAGAATGTGCTTCTGTACGTGTGTGTTTTTTTTTAACAAAAATAAAAAAACAAGAAGTAAATCATGAAATATTTTGTCTAGGCGTGTCGTTACGAGGATCACAATACTACATTCGTTAGAGTCGGCTGAGGCCGCCCCAAGACATTGACTGCAACGGAGTAGGAAAGAACTGCCGGACCGGGGTGGGGGCGCGGGGGAGGAAGGCCGTTGTCTCCCGCAGTCCCTGTGACGCGGCAGAAATGACGCGCCCGCGAGATTCCCCGGCGCGGCGAAGCGGCTCGTTGAAGGTCGCCGCGGCGCTATTAAAGGCAGAGCGAAACCCGCGCCCGCCTTCAGAGGCAACATGACTCAGGCAAAGGAGTAACAAGACGCTCAGCAAGGAAGGGTGGCCAAGCCACGCTGACTGTGATCAGACGCCAAAAGCCGAGGGAACATGCACCCGGGGAGGTCTGAACACGCAGATGATTTTTCGTACTATCTGAAGCGTTCGAATGCTTCGGATGTTTGTAGTGAGGAGAATATGATTATGAAGTTCGCTTTCGCAGCGAAGCATGAGTAGTGTTTCACAAGCGTCCGTGAGGACGTAGATCCATTTGTCAGGCACACACACACACACACACACACACACACACACACACACACACACACACACACACACACACACACACACACACACACACACACACACACACACACACACACACACACACACACACACAAACACAAACACATATTCTTTTCATCTTGCTTAAATTATTTTCAACTCATTTACTAGTATCAGGATACAAAACACATAAATTGGTACAGTCTACTCTCGAGGACACGCTTTCCATTCATCTTGTTTTTGTTTCTTGGAATGATTGATATCAACCTCCGAGCGGGTTAGATCGTCGCTACTTGCGGCGAAGGTCGAGGTTTTGGCAGTTCGAATTATGCCGCCAGCGAGTTGGACCAAGGTTATGTTTCATTAAATTCCACGCTATAAAGTCCTCTGTAAGGAGCAACGCCCAAGCCCCCAGGGCCCGTTTGGGGGCGGGTGGAGTTTGTGATGTATAACCGAACCATCATGATTATCCGGGTCCCCTGTGAAGGTGGCAGCACATTAGGTTAACATGCTACAGAATTATAGACTTTCTTAATAACATTTCAACAGTGTGTCTAACATTCGTATTTTAGGTTTAACTTTTCTCAATTCCCCATTCACCTTCTCACTACTGTATATGACGCAAGAGTAATTTGACATTCGTAAAAAAAAAAAAAAAAAAAAAAAAAATATGATCGTAACCGAATTCGTTTCTACTCAAAGTAGCAAAAGCAAGTAGCATGCTAGTAAGAAATGCCTAGTGTGCCGCCACCTTCAGGGGACGAGACTGAAATCGTCCCCAACTTTGATCAATACATTGGCGACCCCTGGAGTGTCAGTGTCATCTCAAACTCAAAGGATTACAAAGCCGAAGCATGCCGACAGGAGACCTTTTGGTCCATAACTAGGTCGGATGCGGAAAAAATATAATAATGATAAATAAATAAAATTATAATGATATAAATAATAATAGATAAAATAAATAAAATGCATAGGTATAGTTAAATAAAAAAAAAACAGGTAAATAGTAAATAATAACAGATTGACAGATAACTAATGATAAATTAAAATCAAGCAAATAATAATAAACAGACAAATGATAAACAAATAAACGAGTTGTATAAAATAAATAGCAGTCATTACAGCATCTTGATTAGGTGTTTATCTAAACGAATCTTAAAGCTTCGAACTGAACTACATTGCACTGTATATGCAGGAAGTTTATTCCATTCATTAACTACACCGTTGGCGAAGTTGTTTCTATCAACTTTCAAATTAAATCTATTTCCTGACAGTTTGAGACCATCATTTCTTGTCGGATTCTCATTCTACTTCTGCAATATTTGCAGTCTGCACCCCACCTTCTTCTTTATGGAATATTACCTTTTTTCTACAAAGATCTGTTGCTTTTACTTCTTCACCAAAAACCAGGTATCTAGGCATACGTAGCAATTTGCATTCTTTCTTATACTTTCTAATTTCCAATCCAAACCTGCACATTGTGCCCAATGATCTTGTTGTCCCGTGCGTGCTACGAACATGAGTCTTTCAATTTTTCTGTCAGGTGGCACAGACTAAATCTTCGCATCTTACGAAATCTTATGTATCTTACGTATCAGATCAGATTTCTGGAAGCCAAGTCATATTCTAGTTATTCAAATAAAGGTTGAAGATAAGATTTTGGAGACAAAAGAGCCCAGTGTAATAATCCCTTTACACAATGAGAAAAGATGTATTGCGAGAACAGTTGAAAAGAAATTAGGTGTCCTGTGATGATGGTGATGATGATATGGTTTAACGTCACAAACTCATCTCTATCAGGTGGCTAGGACGGTCCCCCTTACAGAGGACTTTGCAGCGCGGAGTTGAATGAACCATGCCCTTGGTTCAATTTCACCGGTGGCAAGGTTCGAACCGCCATCCCCCCGACCTTACCCGTTCGGATAGTGAGCTTCCACTTGATTTATACTTGCCTCATTCCTTCCTAACTCCAACCCCGCTGCCGATCTCATTCAAGGGACCTTAGCAGGCTTCTCATTGTTAGTGTGACACCTCAATCGATGCTTTGGAGTGAGGTGGAGGCCAACGCTTTCCGCCTCATCAACGCTTATTGACACTCCTCAACCTTTTCCCGTCGCCCTCAACTATTTCTTTTCTAGCGCTATTTTCAGTCTCTCTCTCTCTCTTTTTTTTTTTTTCTTATGCAGCTGCGTATCTCCCACCCAATAAGAAAACCAAACAACATTAGGTTTTCTGAAACGTCTCGCCATTGTCAGAGTCTGCCAGGACGCTGTTTCTTTCCTCCCACTGAGACATTGTCTGCCTCTCTTCCCCCGGACTCGTTTCCACCTGTCTATGACTTGGACTCTCTCTCTCTCTCTCTCTATATATATATATATAAAAGAACGACACCTCCTCTACATCAATACTTAATTTCGATTTGATGTGCTTTTCGATATTTTTTAAGAGGCCTTTCGATGTTCTTTCAGATTTTGAAATATGTAGTTAGAATATAATAAGTGGGGAACAAAACCCAATCGGGTGTATATATATATATATGTATATATATGTATATATACATATATATATATATTATATATATGTATATATATACATATATATACAGTATATATATATATATATATATATATATATATATATATATATATATATATATATATATTACTGTTGAATGCTAAAGCACAAGTGGCATCAATGATTTTTAGAGAACATTTCTCTAACTTTCTAAGTATCATTTTCTCTTCATGGTTCAAACTCTGGAGGAAAGTACGAAAGTCGTCAGAGTGGTTTTCCATTTTATACCGACAGCTGTTTCAACCATTTCACATGGTCGTCTTCAGGGTAAAACTGATACAAATGTGAAAAACATTAGAATATAAAGGCCCGTGGGCCGTACAAACAACAAAGAAGAAATAAAAATGGTGGAATATGATTGGTGGGAGTATGCGGGTGGGCGGGGCTAGGAAGGGGGCCCTAGTCCAACGATGGGCTTATGTCACGTCTTGTCGGGTTGTCATGTCCGGTGAGCAAATGTCTAGATGCACCCTCTCGCCGGGACCTACGGGGAGCTAATGTCACGTCTTGTCGTCTTGGAATTTCCAGTGGGCAAATGTCACGGTGAGCGGGTCTGTTTTTTCTATTGGAAGGGAGGACATGATCCGATGACTTCTGGACGTTTAATGTAGGCTGCTGTAAAGTAATACTAACTGTCTCGTCAATTATTAAGCGTCCGTAATTAGAGTCTGTGAATTGTTTCGGTGTCCCTGATGAGGTCTTCCAAGCGCGGCTTCTTGTCATGCGTGTCAATGTAATGCTGGTGAATAGCTCCGTTATATCGGTGTGCTAGAAGTCGCCTTCTTAAGGTGGTCATCGTGTGTCCGACGTAGCTCATGTCGAGGGGCTTGCATGCCTCTTCAGAGCATTTAAATTTGTAGACTACGCCGGTTTTCGATTCCTTGGGTCCTACAGGGGTGGTGTTGTTTTTCATTATTAAGGAGGCTACCAGATTGGGACGGCTGGGCACCTACGGAGCCACGGCTTCTAAGGATCCCCGTCTTATAAGGAACCCCGGCTCCTGAAATACGCCGGCCCTCAAGGAACTCCAGCTCCAACAAACTCCGGCCTCAAAGGAACTCCGGACCCAAAGGAACCCCGATCTCAAAGGAACCCCAGCCACAAAGGAGCACAGACCCTTGTAACCCTCACTAACCATTACTAACCATGCACGTGATCCACACACATGTGAGATGATACTTGTCTTTAGCAAGACCTCTAATCTTTGAAGACCTCACAAATTCCTCAATTACAAAAAAAAAAAAAACTTGACTCATGAATGTAACGTAAGACAACATGCCGCTATCGCACAATCACCAACACGGAAACGTCTAATGTCACCAGACAGATCCAGCAACCCTTTCCTTATACCTACCCCTATGGCATTATTGTAACTTCAATATATACGCCATATCTAGCCAATCCACCAATAATATAACAACCCCATACAATGCAACCAACACCCGTATAATATATATCCCATCATAAATACATCCCCCATAAAGCAACTACACCCTCGTGCTTACCTAAGCGCTTTTCCTTTTTATAAACGAACGGCTACGCCCATTATAGATAGGACTGCCTAGGTCAAGGACCTAGCAGTAGAGGCATGGAGACGATCTCCCTTGTATCACTAGAGGAGACCTTTTCCCCTTTATGTATAAAATTTCCAGTATCTGAAATAAAGCAAAGGACAATGCCCCCGTTTCAAGGAGCCCATCCTTAGAACCTCTGCCCCATACGTAAGCCCACACAATAAGGGCTACACCCCAAAGGAATCCTGGCCCTAAAGAAATTCATACTTCAAAGCACCCCTGACCTTCTAAGGAACCCCAGCTTCTAAGGAATCTCGGCTCCTAAGAAACCCCGGCTCCTACGGAACCCCGACTTCTAAGGAACCCCCGCTCCTAAGGAACCCCGGATCCTAAGTGTAAGAACTTAACACTTCAGTAGGAGTTGACTATCAATGTTAATTGCAATATATATATATATATATTATATATATAACTTCAGCAGCTTCACTGGCCCCAAAGAAATTCATACTCCAAAGCACTCCTGACCTTCTAAGGAACCCCAGCTTCTAAGGAATCTCGGCTCCTAAGAAACCCCAGCTCCTACGGAACCCCGACTCCTAAGGAATCCCCGCTCCTAAGGAACCCCGGATCCTAAGTGTCAGTACTTTACACTTTAGTAGTTGACTGACAATATTAATTGCAATATATCTATATTTAACTTACTCCGGCAGCTTCACTGGCCTACGAGGGTTCTGCATAATTTACTTATAGTTTTGTGTGGGTACTTCCTTCTATATAGCGTTGTGTACATATTAATGTCGGAGAGTAAGGGCCAAGTCAAACAAGTTTAAAGTATAATATAATTAATAATTAACAATCAGTCACTCACACTAATAAATGATAATACAAAAAAAAAATTATATATCTAAACAGAAATGTAGTAGCACATTTGTAAATTACACACAGGAACCCACAATCGGAGAAAGAATAAACTTCGAATAAAGAAAAATCCTATATTTCGGCTATCAACTGTAGCCCTCTTCAGGAAAGTACATAAGATAGAGAACAGAGGGGACTTATAAACTACAGTAAGAAGAGATGTGGACAGTTGACCTCACTCAGGCGCGGGGCAAACTGGGGTGGCGGAGGAGGGAGGAGGTGAGGAGAGGGGAGGATGTAGTGTCCGCATCAACTTGGCTACTGCTGCTCGTGAGATAATGTCAGGTGTCCACTGCCCTTTAGAAATATTAATATTAGGGCATTCCTCAATTAATGCTGATTCGACTATTTTCCTCCTGAAACCGCAGTGGGACTTGAACACTAATCTGGACTTACCCCAGTCGAAAGAATGATTCTTATTTTTGACATGAAGATACTGCCGAATTTTCTTGCCCATACCTAATTGACCTTTTATGTTCTGCCAATCTAGTGTTCAGGTCTCTCCCGGTTTGACCCAAGTAAACCAAATCACAATCTTTGCAGGGCAAACAATAAACACCAGGTGACTCAACTTCCTTCGGTTTTTGTTGAACGTTCACAATTTGCTTACACACGGTGTTAGGATAGTGATAGGCAATAGTGAGACGTTCATGAGGAAACAATTTAGTAGAAGAACTGATGGTATTATTAAATGGAATTTTTAAAATGTCCTTAAAGGAGCGGTGAAAACTTGAGGGGACGGAAGTTTTAAAATGGTTGGCCCTAGCCTTACTGAGGGCTTGATTCAGAAACCAAGGTGGATAAGCCAACTTCTTAAGTTGACATTTGATCACCTCAATCTCATGGTCCAGAAGGCTTTCAGGATTTGCAGTCCTCAACTTCTGGATCATTAGATTGAGGTGATCAAATGTCAACTTGAGAAGTTGGCTTATCCACCTTGGTTTCTGAATCAAGCCCTCAGTAATATGTGCGGAGGTAAATTATCAATGTACAGGGCACCAGAATGAACATACATATTAGTGATATATATATAGTTATTTGATAAATGTAGACACACAGTGATATATTCTATTCCCCCATTGACTCCTTTCTCCACCAAGGTAACTGGAAGTCCAGACTTAACATAAGTAACCATACCTCTACTGCTTCCATCATCACAACTAAGAATATGTTGATAATATCCTCTGAGTTCATACACCTCTGGTCCAGTTTCCTGTACAGCTATGAAGTCAGGGCTCTCTTGAAGAATATATGCATGCATATCAGTTACCCTATCTCTTAGTCCATTAACATTCCATGTCAATAAATGGAAAATTTTGTTATTCATTGTAGGGTTTTGCATCATTTTGGTGGGGGCCACTGTTTATTGTTCTGGCTAGCTAAGACTTCTCTTCTGAAGGCTTCAAATTTCTCTAGAATTAGTTCTATATTCCTAGATAGCTGTTCATAATTTTCGTGTCTCTCCTTATCTCTCTTTTTCAAAATTTCAAGTTTTTCCATGATAGATTCCATATTCTTTGCTTGTTGACAGTTAGCCTTCTGTATTTCTTGATGCACAGTTTCCTTTACTTCTTGATGAACTTTCTGAATGCCTTGATACACAGTTTCCTGTAATTCATGATGTACTTTCTGAATGTCTTGTTGCACAAATTCCTGTACTTCCTGTTGGACTTTTTGTATGTTTTGATGCACTAATTCCTGCACTTCTTTAAATTTAGAGTCTGTGTATTCTTTCATCTTTCTCTCAAGCCTTACTCTATCTGCTCTTAATTCTTCTATACTTTCACTTAACAATGTAGTAAGTTTGTCCACTGCTATACTTAGTCGTTCCTGCTCTTTAGCCACTATATTTACTTTATTTGACTGAGTAACGGATAGTGACCTCACCTTAGTTGTAGAATTAGTTGTTGCTTTCTCCTGTTGCAAAGGTGGAAATTCTTCCTGCATTGCTGTGACGTTCCAAGCATTTCTTGTAGGTGGAGTATCAGTTTGGTATACAGTAGTGGGTATACTTGGTATACTTGGTGGTAGAGTCTTGTAGCGTGGTTTTTTAGGGCATACTGGAGAACTTGCATTGTGTTGAGCTCCACAGTTGCAGCATTTCGGTGGTACAGCTACTTTCTGTTGAATCTTTTCCCAGCACTCCTCTGAGAGATGTCCCCCAGCACAGTATCTGCATCGCACATATGTAGTTCGACATCGCCAACTTTTGTGTCCCCATTTGCTACACTTTTGACACAGGTCTGGCTCTGGAACATAGGGAGCAACTCTCTTCCTTCCAACACCGATGATGTGAGTTTCTGTGTCAATAGGTCCTGATACTGCTCCTAGGAGTTGTGGCCTTGGATTTTTCCCAACCATCCGTCGTTTTAGCCACTGGAATCCTGGTGGACACTGTAATAAATTGACATTTATATAAGTAGGTACGTCAAAAATGACCACAGTACGTTGTAAGCCAGTTATAGGTTTCATTACTTGTCCCTGGAAGCCATCTGTTATCATGGTGTTATATTGCTGACCATTGATTAATGTGATATATGGTGCATTCCTCCCTTCCTTAAAGAGTGGCCTACAGTCAGGGTGTTGTTTTAATAGTGCCATATACCAGGTATATTTGTTTTCCAGAGAGAGGTTACATTTTTCTGGAAATGTTATCATAAGTCTTTCCTTACCAGTGGACGTGGTGATGTCCCCGACTATATCTTGATTCACATCAGCTGCTTTAGTGTCTGCGGTGTTATTTTCTTCAATTATCAAGTCCTGGTCCATGCCAGCTGCTTCTATTGCAGTCATTAAGGGATCTTTCGTGGTGGCAGATTTAGCTTGGTCTTCAGACTTTCCACTAACCTTCAATCTCTTGGCACGGGAACCGGCATTGTTGACACTGTCGTTCAAGTTTTCAGCTATCTCGGTCCAGTCCTTCACTTCTCCTACTCCCTGTGTTGACGTCTCTCCCATGCTACTTCCTTCACAGTTTTCATTATTCCGACTCTGTGGCAGAGTCATATCCATGTTGTTAACTTCCTGGGAGGATTCAATAGTAGCATAGGTGTGATCTAAGGAGCTCCTTTTCTTCCCAAATTTCGTGGTCATATAACTCAAAAAGATTATCTGGAGTTATGATCGGAACAACCTTCCTCCGCCGCTGCCCGGCAGCGAATGTGTCTTCCAAACCACTTCGTTCCCTCCAACTGTAATTAATTAATTAATTTATGAGTCACAAGTGATTTGTGACACTAAGGAATCCCAGCCCTTAACAATTGAATGTTTGTATTCTTTATCTCAAGAGGAGTGTTCGTGATTGTTCTTTTGATTTGGCTGCATTCAAGGTACACATTTTTCCATTTCGACGCTGTGCTCTTGATGCGCCACTTTTGTTCCCTTGCGTGTGCACCGTCAAGTACGAGTGTCTTCTGTAGTATGTGTAAAGTGCCGTGCAGTCTTTTGTATCTACTAATGTAACTATTACTGTCCGGATTCGAAAAAGTAGATCATGCGTATATAGACTGCAAAATGTAGGGGTAAGGACAGACTCCTGAAGTACTCCAACCTTAGGTATGAAAAGTCGAAAGAGGCAGCCTAGGCACTTTATTCTTTTTGTCCTCTCACCTAAGTATTTCCAGTGCAACAGTTTGAACGACAGGACGAACTCCATGTAGTGGTACAATTTCTATTCAAGACCTACATGTCAGAGAGTATCGAATGCCTTCACCCTCACAAACTTAAATGGACTTACTGGGGTCTTTAGACCCACTATGCGTTCAGGAAAATAACAACTGCAATACCCCCGTCCCAGTCGCAAACCATACTGGCAGCATCTCAGCACGTTATACATTTTTAAGTGCCCGATAAGGCAATGACAGAGGACATGCTCCAGCACTTTACCAAAGCATCCTAGAAGGGAGATGGGATGGTACGGTAGGGAGGCAGAAGATGATTTCTGAGATTTGGGAATGAGGGTTGGTATGGGAGGCCTTGTGAAGATGAACGAGGAGCCCAAATACTATTGCGTAGGGTTGTCATGTGTGAAATGATGTTTGGCATTCGTTTGAGTAGGTGTTCAACAGTCCCTTAGGTGGCAGGGGATTTAATTATTAGTGCGGAGATAGACCCCTTTATCTCCTCTACTCGGTGGAGGAGATACGAGGGTCATTTTAATACAACTTAGAGATATCAACTGTCTCATCAGCAGCGAGGTAACTACATCTGTTTATAAAATCTAACTCCATGCAAGGTTTTAGGGTAATGTGATAATTTCCACATGATGGGATTTGAGGACCTCACTCCATGCTGAAGCCGGAAGCTCAGCTTGATGATGTGGAGTGTATACAGAGTGGTTGACATGGTTGATGGCCTTGAGTGTAGGATATGTTTACTCTTCCAATTACTGTAAAAAACATAAACATATCGGTACATATGCATATACCAATACATATACATAAACATATACATATATACACACACACAAACACACACACACACACACACACACACACGGTGGCGCAGTTGGTAGAACGATGCACTACTAGCATGGTGGTGCGCGTAGTGCTTGGTTCGAATCCTGCCCAGGGCCGAAATTAATTTCGGTACAGCTGCGCTTCTGGTCGTTACTCTGACTCTCGTGGGCGGGGAGTTGGGGGTGTGTGTGTGTGAAAGGTCATAGCATTACCCATAGATCGGACCTACGAGCTCTGAGCTCTCTTCCAGGAGGGAAATAGCTGTCGATCACGAGTCGAACACGTGATCCAAAAAGACCAAAAGACCAAGTGAATACACATATATATATATGTATATATATATATATATATATATATATATATACATATACATATACTTATACTTATACATATACACATACATATACATATACATATTCATATACATATACATATACATATACATATACATATACATATACACATATCATATACATATACATATACATATACATATACATATACATATACATATACATATACACATATCATATACATATACATATACATATACATAACATATACATATACATATACATATACATATACATATACATATACATATACATATACATATACATATACATATACATATACATATACATATACATATACACATGTGTCGAGCTGTCCTTGTGCAAAGACTTCGAGAGTCAGTCGGGGGCAGCGTCCTAAGGCGGGGATCCAGTGGCTTCGTGAAGGTCCCTTTCGTGTATATAAGGTTGCGTTGTACCAGAGAAATGCACAGTCGGCTTCCAAGTGACAAACCATGAAGGCATCGGTAAGATCTGCGTTCCCCACAAATGCTGCCTGAGTACAATTTCACTCATATACGATATTTTATATTGTATATGTGCACACACAAACATATACATATATGTAATACAGCATGAAGTTCAGCGATGTTTTTCAAATAATATAATACAGTAGTTGCTTAGCATCGCATTACTTCCTAAACACTTATAATTTTCAATATATATATATATATATATAAAGATACATACATACACATTTATAACATATATATTCACACTAAGCATTACCACCATTTTCTCATATTCAGGACGATAACATTACTTGGATTCTATAACCATCTAAAATCCCGCATAAGCATTCTCAGAACATTCTACTGCTAAATACGTTTCCTCTCTTCTTGATAGACCAATGAATTACAAGTTTGGTTTCCCAGATGATCCTCCTCCTTTGCGTCTTGGGAGTGGCGTGGACCAAGGCAGCCGCCCTTCCAGAGCCGGAAGCCGACCCTGAACCTTCTCACCCTCGTGCATACAGTGGCTACGGTGGCCACAGCGGCTATCGAGGATACGGGAGATCTTATCACAGTCATGGCAAGAGGAGCGCTGACCCCGAACCAAGTTATGTACGCCCTGTATACAGAGGATAGTGAGGATACAGTCCATATGGAGGATACGGAGGGTACACAGGTTACGGAGGGTACGGAACCTACTTCGGGTAAGGAGACGCCGTCTTCGATCGCCATGACTAATGTTTTCATGATTACTCAAGAGAACTCGGAGCCTTGCCTTCAAATTGGTCAATAAATAAAGCTCTTGTACATAAGTTCTTCCTTTTTTTCTCTTTTCTATTACCTCCTCTGTGAGAGAATCTCCTGTCCTTATAGTGTGGCGTAGGTAATGTGCTCTGCAGGACTGTTTTTACTGAGAGGAGAAGGAGCAAAGGCTGATTGCTGGCGCCTTATCCAGTTTACTTCGGGCAGATGGGCTCGCCAGACAGGAATTACTGTTCCTTTGGGAGAGGAAAATCTCTCATATTTTCATGAACATTAACCCCAACATCGACGCACTCTGTGAAAAAGTTAGACAAAGTAAGCTTCCCTTTCCTCCTGCGGTGACTACGGGTGCCAGTGGCAGCAAAGCTAGGAGCAGCAGCAGGGATGCCTGAGGTTGTGGCTACAGGGGCAGCAGCAATGGAGGTGTCAGTGGTAGCTGCATGTTTATGGGAGAGGAGACAAAAAGAGGGGAATGTTTAAGGGGAAGGAATGATATTTTTCAAATTATGTGTTTTCACGTTTTCATCCAACTAACTGAAGAGAGACTGGTATTGAGGCCAATCGGGAAGGAACTTTCCCACTAGGATCAGGGAGCATAAGAATTTAATTAAATACGACCACGAAAAATCAGCAGTATTTCTCCATACTGCTCAATTAATTCACCGTACGGATTGAGACAAGACAGATTTAATATACAAATCACAGTGTAAGTACAGAAGAAAAATTGTGGAATCCTCCCTGACCAAACAAATACCTAATTTTGATACTTCAAAAGGATGATGATCCTCCGACGCCATGACCAGTTTAACCATCAACACTATTATACGTCAAGTGGTCCGCCCAGACCTGAATTTACAACCTGTCGCACAAACATCTGACCCGGGGTCAGTTTGACGTTGTGCTTATCACGACTTAGGCTCAAACGGACCACGCAGTAGTATGCGTACCTCATCATGTCCCCTTTATATATCTTCTCTTAGTATACATAAGTTAACCCATCTTCTGTAAACCCACGCTGAAGAGGATCACAGCTAGTGATCACAATATCTTCAAACACCTCTCTTTCTTTTCTTCAATAGTGGGATATTCAGTATGTATATATATATATATATATATATATATATATATATATATATGTATATATATATTTTTTTAGAAGCTCTGCAATGGGATTCGAACACTGACCCATGCGTCCATAATCACGAGGTTAAGACGCTAGCAACCGTGCTACACGTTTTGACCTCGTGATTATGGACGCACGGGTCAGGGTTCGAATCCCATGGCAGAGCTTCTAAAAATGTTCATTCTGTCTTTAACATGCACAACTTGTCGGAGGGCTCGCCTAATACGGGGATTGGATGAAAATGAAACTAGATTTTCTGATGTTACATGAAGCGTGGTCGGGGACTCGTGCAGTCCTTTTGAATCATCACATGTAGCACGGTTGCTAGCGTCTTGACCTCGTGATTATGGACGCACGGTTCAGGGTTCGAATCCCATGGCAGAGCTTCTAAAAATGTTCATTCTGTCTTTAACATGCACAACTTGTTGGAGGGCTCGCCTAATACGGGGATTGGATGAAAATGAGACTAGATCTTCTGATGTTATGTCAAGCGTGGTCGGGGAATTGTACAGTCCTTTTGAACTATCACATGTAGCACGGTTGCTAGCGTCTTGACCTCGTGATTATGGACGCACGGTTCAGGGTTCGAATCCCATGGCAGAGCTTCTAAAAACGTTCAATCTGTCTTTAACATACACACACACACACACACACACACACACACACACACATATATATATATATATATATATATATATATATATATATATATAGATAGATAGATAGATGGATAGATAGATAGATAGATAGATAGATAGATAGATAGATATATTGTTAGGGAAGTTGTCCTCACCTCTCCTCCTTCATTCCTTACCTTTACCTCTGGCCCATCATATGACCAATGGGGACACGCTTGCACCCATCCGTCTGCGTCGGGTCGACCAACAATTTCTAAAGACCTACGGGTTGGACAAAGTCTCTTTGAAGAAACGTACGTGTAGTACCCGGCTCAATCTACTAGTTCACCAACCTAAAAACGGACCCTGTCGGCTCCATCGATGACTAAACTTGCGCCTCGGTCAGCACGTGCACCACCAGCTCCATACTTTCCATCTTGGTGACTCAGCTGCTTGAGAACCTTTTGCATGTGACTTCCCAGGTATCGACTTTGACCTCGCAACAATTAAGGTTACAAGTTGTGACCTGACCCGGATATATAAACTGGATGGAATCGCCGAAGATAGAGATTGCCTCGGAGCATCACGCTGCGAGCCTAGCTCACTGCTTACGTCGCAGTCTCCTCCTCCTCCTCCCCTCCCCTCCCCTTCCCCACAAGCAGACTGCTTTGAGACACGATTTGAAATGCACAGCCGTCACCTCCCTTATTGTCTCCCCTCCCCCTTTTTTTGCCGCACTTAGAGCGAGCCATATTACCACTGGTGCCCGATCCCATTTAAAGTTACTATTCTCTCCATCTGAGTTTGCTTTCCAGCCAGCCTAGCATTTGGCGCATTTCGTGGGGTATGGACTACTACCCAACAATTAGCACCCAACGTAGGGCCACGACTACTGCCTAATATATATACATATATATAGATATAGATATAGATATAGATATATATATATATATATATATATATATATATAGATATATAGATATATAGATATATAGATATATAGATATATATATATATATATATATATATATATATATGTGTGTGTGTGTTGACTATATTATGACAAATAAGACTGAAGGTGGAAAAAGCAGACGAGGAGTAATGGGGGAATTTCACGCTTTAACGTTTCGACCCCCATTACTCCTCATCTGCTTCTTCCACCTTCAGTCTTATATATATATATGTGTGTGTGTGTGTGTGTGTGTGTGTGTGTGTGTGTGTGTGTGTGTGTGTGTGTGTGTGTGTGTGTGTGTGTGTGTGTGTGTGTGTGTGTGTGTGTGTGTGTGTGTGTGTGTGTGTGTGTGTGTGTGTGTGTGATTCACCTTAGTCTTTGCATCACGTGTTGCACTCGTGACCGACATCTGTTTCCCTCCCGGAAGAGAGCTCAGAGTTCATATGACCGATCTATGGGTAATTCTATGACCTTACACGCACACACACACCCAACTCCCCGGCCACGAGAGTTGGAGTAACGAATCGAACTCAGTGATACTGAAATTATTTCAACCCTTGGCAATATTTGAACCCGGACCGCCGTAGTGACAGCCGGGGACTCTATCAAGTTGGGGAAAATAAAAAGAAACTGCATTTATGGAAACTTTCATTTGGCATATTCTTTTCAGAGAAGTAAAGGGATGGCATGCTTTGACATAGTCACTCATCCATAATAACCGTAGCCACCTCCGTATCCTCCATATCCTCCGTATCCGCCGTATCCTCCTCCATATCCTCCGTATCCTCCTCCGTATCCTCCGTGTCCTCCGAATCCTCCGAATCCTCCGAATCCTCCACCGTATCCTCCACCGTATCCTCCACCGTATCCACCGTAGCCTCCATAGCTGGGTTGAGGGTCGGCGTCCGCCTCGGGTAGTGCGGCTGCCTGGGCCCACGCCACACTCACCACCAACAGCAGGATAACCTTGGGAAAATATACAAGATTGTTATTATTGTCAGTGTCGTTCAATTGACTTATTTTCCATCTTTCGATATCACAAGCATGAAAGATAATTTAGGAGGTATTATATTCTTTGATTTCTGCAAGTCCATGATGCAGAATATCTTGGGCTATGTACTATGCTGTTGGTCGGACTTAAAACTCGGGCGACATTTCTTTGTGCGGCGTTTCAACCAAGTTTAGACAATATAAACAGTGAAATCCTGGAGCTCCGAACATAATGCAGCACCACAATTATTGAAAGAATGTTGGTGGGTGCAAAAGGAAAAGTGTAAACCTAATTTTCCTGCATGTCATCAGCAGTTCCTTATGCATCAGAATTTTTCTATACTCGTACATCGCATAGATCGCATTGCTTGGATCAAAATCAATTCAGCAACACACACATCTTCCATACATTACCCGAAACACGGAAATGGACTTTCCCAACCGTTTCACCGTCAGGCGACACCCTTCCTCAGCCCGCTCAAAATATATCACGATGAATGATGAGCAGAGTATTCTTCGGGTCACCTCTACCATTCACAGACCTTTACACTCTCTTCCCTTCTCAACAGACATTCGACCTTTATCTCTACCTCATGCTCGGTCTTCATCTCTGCACTTTTGTTTCCCACACTATTTGATGGCCTTCTCCTTGCTCATTCTTTCCGGATGCCCAAACAACCTCAAATAGTCCGCCAGATTTCTCCCCAACCTCGTTCTCTGTTTTACCTTCAGATTTCTCACACTACCCTTCCTTGCTGCACACATTCCTCGAAAACCTCATCTCAAAAACGTTTCGTCTCTGACTTTCCACCTCCCATATATTCCAAGTCTCAGCTCGGAACAGCATCGTGGTCACAGTCAGTCCTTCGTGATGATTCGGTTTAACGTCGCGAACTCGAACTCCCCCTTTCCGGAGGTTAGGATGGTCCACTACAAAGGACCTTTTAGCGTGAAATTGAATGAACCATACCCTTGGTCCAACTCGCTGGGGGCTGGAATCGAACAACGCTCAAACCCGCTCGGCCAGCCAGCATCCAATCACTCATACCACTCAGTTCTGACATGCATCACCAAATACCTCTTCCCCCAATATATATATATATATATATATATATATATATATATATATATATATATATATATATATATGTATATATATATATATATATATATATATATATATATATATATACAATCTCATTTCACCAAAATGTTTCACTCTATAAAGTGCAGTAGCCTTATTCATGAGACGTTGCATAGCATTTCGTAGACGGCACATATGCTTTTAAAATATGAAGCTACCAACTTTAGTTTTCATTTTGGAGTTTGTCAAGGGCTGGCCCTTACTCATGGTCTGCTTCTGCCTCTTTTCTGTTAAATGTGGATCGATGCTTACCTTAATGTTCATGTTGCTTGCAGCTCTCAGGCTCGATGTCTGTGCAAGTGGAGGGGCGATTTCTCGTCTTATAAGCCGAGACTCGACCTTCCCGGTGATGCAAGAAATGCATTAACTTATGATTCGTCATTGCAGTCTGGAAATTAATCATCTTGGCATTACTTTCCTAATTGTTTTGGCGTTTTATGACAACGCACTTTGAGCACAGCGTGGACACATGTTTCACTCTATAC
>NC_134800.1:57443656-57446156 GCF_046742065.1 Oratosquilla oratoria
TTCTGAACGCCTTTTAACATTGTCTTTCCTCAAAATATGTAACCATCGACAAGTGAATATAATACAAAGGTGATTTTTCTATTACTAATCGCATATAGTCCAGTTTTCGCCTGTTCACGATCAAATCGTCCAAAACTAACTCATAAAATGTGATGCATTCACGCTACATCCACACATTCCATACCGTTTATAAGACGGCAGTACTCAATTCCTTGGAGTGTGGGGGGAGTAAATTGTGACAGATAATGGGTGAGTGTTGCAAGTGCCATTAATGATGTACATCACCACCGTCCTGCTGTGACTGATGATCATGATTTCCAGGTTGGGAGAACGACGAACGTTGACAGCATCTTTGTCGAAGACGATAATGCAGTGTTACCTTCCCAGTGCCCTATGATACGCGAAGTTTGATCAATTTCTCTGGCGGCGTTCACGAAAAACATCAATCAACGACGAGACGAAGCGCTCTGAAACTTTCGTTGACACAATGTTGTGGTTAACGATACCAAAAGCTTTTTTGAATTCAACTACATCTGAGACTGTCAATTTGGTGTGTGTACATATATTTTTACATATATTTTTCTGTGGGTATTAGTGTGTGTGTGTGTGTGTGTGTGTGTGTGTGTGTGTGTGTGTGTGTGTGTGTGTGTGTGTGTGTGTGTGTGTGTGTGTGTGTGTGTGTGTGTGTGTGTGTGTGTGTGTGTGTGTGTGTGTGTGTGCATTCATCAATTATTCAACCATGGACAGCTCATATTCCTCGTTAATCACTCGTTCACTAACAAAAGTGAATATAAAGGACAAACTCTCATTACAATTGAGCTGACTCGTGCTCTGAGTGAATTAGAACCACCCCACCGAGTAAGAAGCTGCCCAAATACATAATTCGCAATTATTCTTGCATACACGATCAGTCAAGCACATAATCTACAATTGTATAGAGTGAAACATGTGTTCACGGTATGCTTTTAAGTGTAATCAAGGTGTGTCGTCATAAAACGTCAAAACAATTAGGAAAGTAATGCCAAGATGATTAATTTCCTGACTGCAATGAGGAGTCATAAGTTAATGCATTTCTTGCATCACCGGGAAGGTCGCGTATCAGCTTATAAGACGAGAAATCGCCCGTCCACTTGCACAGACATCGAGCCTGAGAGCTGCAAGCAACATGAACATTAAGGTAAGCATCGATCTGCATTCTTGGACGTGCTGAAGTCAAACAATATAATACCTCTTGCATTCCCTATCGTGCTTGTGATAACAAAAGACGGAAGATAAGTCAAATATACGACACTGACAATAACAACAATCTTGTATATTTCCTAAGGTTATCCTGCTGTTGGTGGTGAGTGTGGCGTGGGCTCAGGCAGCCGCACTACCCGAGGCAGACGCCGATCCTCAACCCAGCTATGGAGGCTACGGTGGATACGGTGGAGGATACGGTGGAGGATTCGGAGGATTCGGAGGATATGGAGGATACGGAGGAGGATACGGAGGATACGGAGGAGGATACGGAGGATATGGAGGATACGGAGGTGGCTACGGTTATTATGGATGAGTGACTATGTCAAAGCATGCCATCTCCTTACTTCTAATAATAGAATATGCCAAATGAAAGTTTCCATAAATGCAGTTTCTTTTTATTTTCCCCAACTTGAAAAAATATCAGTCGAAGTGAAGGGCTGAAACAAGCTCTTCTGTCTGACAGTAAACATTATTTTGAGAGTATTTGAGAATGGCGGTTGCTAACTCTCATCCGCCACTCTCGTTTCGTCCATACGTCTTTCACTTCTACTTTCTTTTCACAACTGTCTTTGTTTCCCACTGTTTTTTTTTTTAATATGTTATTGGTCTTCAATCGAGGTTGAATTAAACTGGTCATGTATTTTCTGATTTTTTTTCTTCAAACTGGTACACTTGCTCTCTGAGTGTCACCCAAGAAATCCCCAGAGAAAACGCAAAACAGGTTCTACTTGAGTTTTGCAATAACGTAGCGATTTCTTTAGTCCAATTATCTATAACTTTATATCTAAGATCCTCCCCAAAAGGGCGTCATCTTACACTCGTGAACCAATTGAAATTTCTCCTCCTACACCCTTTCTCCAACCAAATTCTTTGTTACAAGTCTATATGCAACATTGTTTACTTAAGCAATATCGAATCACTGCATAACTCACTTGGGTTACAAGTCAACAAAACATATACACATCATGAATGGGTATCGAGTACCCGGCCATTTTTATTACTCCAAGCGGAGGACGAAATCCACACCCCGTTCGCTTATGAACTGTTGTTTACCAAACATTCAACCCATAAAAATTCAACCCACGCCTCTACCCCTCTTTCCACCTATTTCAAACAGCCTTTTACACAGTAGTTGTCCCTTGGTATTACTTTTTTTTAAGAATGTTCAATATCAATATAATAAAAGTAATGCTCCTTTAGAATCAGTCTTTCTTTTTTCACAGCATAATTCAATCTACAATCCAGAATGTATTTTTGA
>NC_134800.1:57451156-57461156 GCF_046742065.1 Oratosquilla oratoria
TACTTGAGTTTTGCAATGACGTAGCGATTTCTTTAGTCCAATGAACTATAACTTTATATCTTAGATCCTCCCCAAAAGGGCGTCATCTTACACTCGTGAACCAATTGAATGTTCTCCTCCTACACCCTTTCTCCAATCAGATTCTTTGTTACAAGGCTATATGCAGTATTACTTACTTAACCAATCTCGAATCACTGCATAATTCACTTGGGTTACAAGTCAGCAAAACATATACACATCATCAATGGGTTATCGAGCACCCGGACATTTCTATTATTCCAAGAGGACGAAATTCACACCCCGTTCGCTTATGAACTGTTGTTTACCAAACATTCAACCCATAAAAATTCAACCCAAGCCTTCTACCCCTCTTTCTACCTATGTGAAACATCCTTTTACACAATAGTGGTACCTTGGTATTATGTTTTTTTTTTTTTAAGAATGTTTAATAACAAATAAAAGTAATGCTCCTTTAAAACCAGTCTTTCTTTTTTCTTATAACATAATTCAACCTACACTCCCGTATGTATTTTGACAATCATTTCAGCTAACTCTCCAAGAGTTCCAGCAGAACAGTATCTTTCAAGACGGATTATTTTTGGTTGAGCATTCTAAATTCGTAGATAAAATTTTGATCAGATCCATTGTAGAAGAGCCATTGTAGAAGAGCCGGTTGGCTTTTAGTATATACTAGCCATGAAGCCGCTCTCAGGGCGGACATTTGGCTAGCTCCTGCATGGAGGAAATGGGCCTTAGGTGATAATCTAAAAAAATATAATTCTGTTCAAAAGAATTGTAGTTGCTAGTTACTGCAATGCAGTAGGATACAAATTTTTTTCTTATTGTGAGTAAAATTGTAAAGATTCTTTGGATTTCTATCATTGGAGCATCCAACACAGAGATGACCATGAGAAAAGCAGGGTTGTAGAAGGTACAGTCCACCTGATTTCAGTGATTGGCCTTAAACTTGTCGATAGGCATTGCAAAACTAACTTAAGAGCTTGGGATTCTTAGAAACCGGGATTCCGTAGGAGCCAGGGTTCCTTAGAAACCGAGGTTCCTTAGGAGCCGGGGCTTCTTAGGAGCCTTGGTTCCGTAAGAGCCGTGGTTTCGTAGGAGACGGAGTTCCACAGGAGCCGGGGTTCCGTAGGAGCTGGGGTTCCGTAGGAGCCGGGGATCCGTGGGAGCGGGGGTTCTGTAGGAGCCAGGGTTATGTAGAAGCCGAGTTTCCTTATGAGCCGAGGATCCTCATGACCCGGGGCTCCTTAGGAACCAGTATTCCTTAGGAGACGGGTTTCCTTAAGAGCCGGGGTTTCTTAGGAGCCGGGGTTCCATAGGAGCTGGGCTTCCGTAGGAGATGGGGTTCCGTAGGAGGCGGGGTTCCAGAGGAGACGGGGTTCCGTAGGAGTCGGGGTTCCGTAGGAGACGGGGTTCCGTAGGAGACGGGGTTCTGTAGGAGCCGGGGTTCCGTAGGACACGGGGTTCCGTAGGAGCCGGGGTTCCGTAGGATCGGGGTTCCGTAGGAGCCTTTGTTCCGTAGGAGACGGGGTTCCGTAGGAGCCTTTGTTCCGTAGGAGTCGGGGTTCCGTAGGAGCCTTTGTTCCGTAGGAGCCTTTGTTCCGTAGGAGCCGGTGTTCCGTAATAGCCTTTGTTCCGTAGGAGGCGGGGTTCCGTAAGAGCCTTTGTTCCGTAGGAGCCGGGATTCCGTAGGAGCCGTGGTTCCGTAGGAGCTGGGGTTCCGTAGGAGCCGGGGTTCCGTAGGGGCCGGGGTTCCGTAGGAGCCTCTTCAAAAGTCATATTCTGTCAATTCAGTGTTCCCATTCAGTTAATACAGTATGATATATTGAAATTAGGGAGATATTTAATCAGGGAAGACTCTATTATTTTTTACGAGTAATCAGGGAAGACTATTATGTATACATGTAGCTTCAAAAGGAAAATAATAGTCTTCCCTGATTAAATATCTCCCTAATTTCAATATATTAAATGGTCAGTGGTCACTTGACTGCATTACCACCTCAGCAGTCAGTCAAGTTCTACCTCATATACTCCAAGGTCACAAAACTCCAGGCGACCTGCGGAGCATCGGTCACGTTACCTGAGCTTGTTCCTTCTCCCACCTCACACCTTTGTATATAAGCATATGCCTTCCACTATGTATTCATTCTGCTGAAGAGGGTCACAGTTAGTGATCGAAATATACAGAATATTCAACATTAGTGTCTTCTTTTTCCGACTGTGGGATAAAAAGTTTATATATATATATAGATATACATATATATATATATATATATATATATATATATATATATATATATATATATATATATATATACATACACATATATATATGTGTGTATATATATATACATATATATATATATGAATATATATATATATATACATGTGTGTGTGTGTGTGTGTGTGTGTGTGTGTGTGTGTGTGTGTGTGTGTGTGTGTGTGTGTGTGTGTGTGTGTGTGTGTGTGTGTGTGAGTGTGTGTGTGTGTGCGTGTGTGTGTGTGTGTGTGTGTGTGTGTGTCTGTGTGTCTGTGTGTGTGCCTGTGTTGTGTGTGTGTGTGTGTGTGTGTGTGTGTGTGTGTGTGTGTGTGTGTGTGTGTGTGTGTGTGTGTGTGTGTGTGTGTGTAATATTTTTATAGTGTATCCACCTCTTTACATTTTGTAAAAATCAAATTCAAATGGTTTAGAGCCCTAAATACTCACGGATTATAAAACATTTCTACTAGCTACATATGTAACCACTCAAAAGTAAATATAAAAGAAAAACTCATTGAAAAAATCTTCATCAGTTTTGGGTGGGCGAGTTTGTTTCACCACACCCACTGGGAAGTAATAAAAAACATGATACTCTTAACGGTATGCTTTTGTGTGTGCTCAACGAGACAATGACAAGTCATGAGTTAATGCATTTTTTGCATCTCCAGGAAGGTCGCGTCTCGGCTTATAAGAGGAGTAATCGACCCTCCAACGGCACAGACATCGAGCCTGAGAGCTGCAAGCAACATGATCGTTAAGGTAAGCATCGATCTGCATTCGTGGACGTGCTGAAGTCAAACAATATAATACCGAAAGACGGAAGATAAGACAACTGCACGACACTGACAATAACAACAATCTTGTATATTTTTCAAAGGTTATCCTGCTGTTGGTGGTGAGTGTGGCGTGGGCCCAGGCAGCCGCACTACCCGAGGCGGACGCCGATCCTCAACCCAGCTATGGAGGCTACGGTGGATACGGTGGAGGATACGGTGGAGGATTCGGAGGATACGGAGGAGGATACGGAGGATATGGAGGATACGGAGGATACGGAGGATACGGACGTGGCTACGGTTATTATGGATGAATGACTATGTCAAAGCATGCCATCCCCTTACTTCTATTAATAGAATATTCCAAATGAAAGTTTCCATAAATGTAGCTTTTTTATTTTCCCAAACTTGAAAAAAGATTAGTCGAAATGAAGAGCTGAAGGAAGCCCGTTTGTCTAACAGTAAACATTATTTTGAGAGCATTTGAGAATGGCGGTTGCTAACTCTCATCCGCCACTCGTTTCGTCCATTCGTCTTTCACTTCTACTTTCCTTTCACAACTGTCTTTGTTTCCCACTGTTTTTTGTTTTTTTTTATGTGATTGGTCTTCAACCGAGGTTGAATTAAACTGGTCATGTATTTTCTGATTTTTCTTCTTCAAACTGGTACACTTGATCTCTGAGTGTCACCCAAGAAATACCCAGAGAAAACGCAAGACAGGTTCTACTTGAGTTTTGCAATGACGTAGCGATTTCTTTAGTCCAATGATCTTTAACTTTATATTTAAGATCCTCCCCAAAAGGGCGTCATCTTACACTCGTGAACCAATTGAATGTTCTCTTCCTACACCCTTTCTCCAACCAGATTCTTTGTTAGAAGGCTATATGCAGTATCACTTACTTAACCAATCTCGAATCACTGCATAACTCACTTCGGTTACAAGTCAACAAAACATATCCACATCATCAATGGGTATCGGACACCCAGCCAATTTTATTACTCCAAGCGGAGGATGAAATTCTACAATCGTGAGCTTATGAACTGTTGTTTACCAAACATTAAAAAAAAAAAAAAAAAAAATTCAACCCACGCCTTGTACCCCTCTTTCTACCTATTTCTAACAGCCTTTTCCACACCAGTGGTCCCTTGGTATTACTTTTTTTTAAGAATGTGTAATATCAATATTAATAAAAGTAATGCTCCTTTAGAATCAGTCTTTCTTTTTTCACAACATAATTCAATCTACAATCCAGAATGTATTTTTGACAATCATTTCAGCTAACTTTAAGAATTCCAGCAGAACAGTAGCTTTCAAGATTATTATTATCATTATTATTATTATTATTATTTTTTTTTTTGTATCCTAAATTCGTACATCAAATCTTATTCAGATCCATTGTAGAAGAGGTTTGGTTGGCTTTTAGTATGTACTAGCCATAATATAATTTTATTTAAAAGAATTGTAGTTGATAGTTACTGCAATGCAGCAGTATACACTTTTTTTTTTTTTTTTCTTATTTGGAGTAAAATAGTAAAGATTCTTTGGATTTCTAACGTTGGAGCTTCCAACATAGAGACGATCATGAGAAAAGCAGGATTGTAGAAGGTGCAGTCCAACTAATTTCAGTGATTGGCCTTCAGCTTTGTTTATAGACATTGCAAAATTAACTTATGACCCTGGGATCCTTAGAAACGGGGGTTCCGTTGGAGCCGGGGTTCCGTGGGAGCCGGGACTCCTTAGAAGCCGGAGTTACTTAGGAGCCGGGGTTCCTTAGGTACCGGGTGTGTGTGTTGGTCGAGGGCTAATAATACATACTGTAGGTTCTTAAGTACATTCAGCCTTAAACACTAACACAGTTACAAGAAGATACAATATAATAACAGTCAAAGCTAGCGCCCATGCGTGACTCCACGTCCCCTCTAGTCTCTCACTCAAGCACTGTTGCTAAGCACCATGCATGCCTACCCCGGGCATGCGAGTTGCCACATGTCGCCAGACGGGGATATCAATAACCCACACCTCCCTTCCCCCTTTCGCGCCCGCAGACTTTAGTCACGGGCGGGCAATCGGCGCTGGAGTCTCTTGGAGCGACGCAAATCAGCAGGTGGGTCCTCGCTATGGGCCTCGTGTGGATGGGAAGGGGTGCAGGTGACAGGGCGCAAGAAGTGGCGGTTACGCTGTAACACGCGGCCACTTGTGGTGCGGATTTCATAAGTCCTGGCTTTGCCAACGCGCATGACAATGCCGACCTTGTCCCAGCGGTGGGTCTTCGGGTTCTGGATCCGAACGTGCTGGCCGACGTGCAGCCTGGAGAGTTCACGTGCATGGCTGTCATACCGAGCTGCAGCATCCTTGGCCTGGGTTGCTGCGCGGCGGTCGCATTCCTCCGCTTTGGTTTGCCATTCCGTGGAGAAAGCATCTGGGTGGGCCGGAACGCAGGAGCGAAGGGGGTGGCCATTCAACACCTGAGCTGGGGAACGACCAGTGAAGTTGGGAGTGTTCCGAAGTTCCAGGAGGCCTCGGTCGAATTCCTCGCAATCTATGTTGCCTGAAGGGGCCACCTTGAGGATGAGGTGCTTGATGGCCTTCACGGCGGCCTCGGCATGGCCATTGGATTGCGGGTAGTGAGGTGATGTGACGATGTGTCGCACACCCCATCGTGCTGCAAAGCTCCTGAACTCCTGGCTGGTGAACTGGGGGCCTCCGTCTGTTCGCAAGCGAAGGGGAACACCAACTTCCCGGAAGTAGTTGCAGAACATGCGGATGGTGTTGGACGACGTCGTATCGCCTTTGCAAGGGACGACCACAGGCCAGCCGGAGAGTCTGTCAGCGATGACAAGGAATGACTTGCCTGCAACGGAGAAGAAGTCCGCTGAGACCGACTCAAAGGGCCTTGTTGGGTGGTCGTCGCTGAGTATGGGTTCCTTCTGCTGGCTAGGTTGGAGATACTGGCAGGGTTCACACGACTGGACCGTGTTTGCAATGTCCGAATTGATGCCTGGCCAGAAGACAGTTTGACCTGCCCGGCGTTTTGTCGCCTCCACGCCCCTGTGGCTATCATGAAGACGGGCCATGATGCGGCGGCGAAGGGCGTTAGGAACCACAATTCTCATGCCGTAGAGGACGAGGTCACCATCGGCATGGAGGTTATCCCGAATTTTCCAGTATGGGAGCAAGGGCCTAGGAAGGGCATAGCGGTCCGAGGGGAATCCGGACGTCACACAGCGATGCAATTGGACGTAGTCTGGGTCGGTCCTTGCTGAGTCACGTAACTCCTCCAGAGTCCTATCTTCATCTACGTGGGACTCTGTCACAGCTCTCACCGTGGCTATCGTATGGAGGGATGCAATGGAGTCGGTGCAGAGTGTGTAGTCTTCCGGCGCTGGGTAGCTCACTGGGGCACGGGATAGGGCGTCCGGGATGTGAAGATCCTTTCCGGCACGCCATACCGCTGTGAAGATGTATGGGGACACCTTCTCCTTCAGGCGCTGGAGACGTGGGTTCTCCACTGCGTCCAAAGTGTAGCTGTTCAGGATGGGAACCAGGGGGCGATGGTCGGTCATCAACGTAAAATTCTGAAGTCCCATCAAGTAATATTTGCATTTGAACATCGCCCAGACGGCGGCGAGTAATTCTAACTCGATGGTGGCATATCTAGTCTCCGCCTCCGTCAAGAAACGGGAACCGCATTGGATTAGGCGTAGGCGTCCGCTGCCGTGGTCCTGTAGTAATGCAAAACCAATGCCGTTAAGCCGAGATGCATCCGTCTGGAGGATAGTTGGCAGGGTTGGATCAAATGAGGCGAGAACTGGGGGGTCGATGAGGGCGGCTTTCACCCGTCGGAATGCCTCGTCATGATCCGGTGTCCAGAGAAATTGTCTCTTAGGGCTCATCAGGGGCCGGAGAGGTTGGGCAGCTGCGGATATCTCCGGGGTGAATTCAGCCAACTGGTTAACGAGACCCATAAAGGACCTAAGGTCTGTTAAATTTGCAGGAGTTGGAAAGTCCCTGATAGCAATCACTTTGTCTTGGTCAGCAGCGATACCTGCCACTGACAATGTGAATCCGCAGAAATCCACCTTAGGCGCGGCGACCTCAAATTTTTCCTTATTAATGGTGATGCCAAATTCACGACATCTGGTGAGGACTTGGTGGATGCGGGTAAGGTGAGTGGTGTAGTCGGCATCGTAAAGGAGGATGTCGTCCACCACTTTGACGCAATTCTTGACACCTTGCAGTGCAATGTCACCTCGTAGGCAATAGGCATCGCCTGTTGCTGCAAATCCCATTGGTCCTCTGCAATATTGGAATCTACCATGTGGAGTTATAAAGGTGGTAAGGTGTCTATCCTCTTCGGCGAGTTCGATCTGCCAGTAGCCGCAGAGAGCGTCCATGGTCGTGAAGTAACGAGCTGAGGTCGGTACGCTACGTACAGCATCAAAGGGTGTGGGCGACGGATGGGGTGGGCGAGCCACCTGTGCGTTAAGTTTGGACAGATCCGTCGTGATCCTCACACCTCCATTTGGTTTAGCTACGGCGACAAGTGGGTGGCACCATTCTGAGGGTTCGTCGCCACCCGATCGAATAATCCCTTGAGAGACCATGGACTCGAGCTCGTCCTTGACGTGGTCTCTGAAAGCCAGGGGAATTTGCCGGGGTGTATGGATTGCAAAAGGCACAGCATTATCCTTCAGGTGGATTCGCATTGGTGATCCCACCATGGGCTTAAGTGGTGTGGACTGAAGAGCTGCTTTAGCCACCAGAACGTCCTTAAACTCCTTTAAGAAGTACTCCTTCACGTCTGAGGGTGGTGTGGAGGCAGAGAATGGGAGTTCCACACACTTCTTAACGTGCTTCACCTCCAATATTGGCTTAGGGAATTCCTTGGGAATTATGGCCAATGCCTTGCAGTGGCTGAAGGAGAGGAGTGGGGTCTGGATGTCCTTGTGTACTCGGATCTGAGCAGAGCACGACCGCTTACCTAAAGTAAGGGTAGCCGTGAGCGTGCCAAGGGCAGGAGTCATTTCAGATCCGTCGGCTGTGAGTGTGGTGGTCTGCGGGGAAGCGTGTAGTATCCTTGTTGAAATGGAAAGGTTTCTCAAGTGCTGTGGTCCTATCACAGTGATATCCGCACCGGTGTCTGGGATCATCTGCAAGTATGACGATTTACCACCGTGTGTGATAAGGACGCTGACGTGTTGAGGCACCGCAGGGCTGGGGCTAGGAGACATCACTCGACGGCAGGACGGCTGTGGGGTTGGCGAGTGTTCCGAAACATGTCCACCGCCAGAGACTGAAACACCTCGCTTGTGTTTCTGACGAGTCTCCTGCTTGCAATATGTGTCGAAGTGACCAATACGGAAACAGAGGCGGCACTGGGTCTTGCTAGCGGGACATTTGATCGTGGAAGGAAAGTGTCCCTGCCGACCACAGTTGCGGCAGGTAGCCTGAGCCGCAGGACATGCTCCTGGCTCATGGTGCCTAGCACAGCACTGGCATGGGTCCGTTGCCTTCGATGTCGGTTGATTAGGGGTTTGCCTGAGGAAACTTTTCTGCTTCTTCCTTCTTTGGTGGTGGGTCAATGCTCTTACTTGTGCAGGTTGGGCACGAATATCAGACGTAGCACACCTGGCTGCTTCATAGGAGCGGCATGTATTGACCATGTCCTGCAGTGAGCACTTGTCGTCCAGGGATATGAGTCGCTGAATCAACTCATCATCCCGAACGCCCATAATAATCACCGACTTCAACTGAGTCTCTTCGCAAATTGGCGATTTACCAGGGCATATGTCGATCTCCTCGGCACTGCGACGCAACCTTACGTAGAAATCTGCAAATGTTTCGCCTTCCATCTGTCTGCAGCTAAGCAATCCCCTCCTGCGTATTGCCTCGTTCCGCAAGCCCTTGATGTGTACTTCCAGAGCAGCGACCACCTCATCGACGGTCTTGTCTGTAGAGGGAGGTATTTGCAGGGTATGCTCTAGGACACGTTGTGTTTCAAGGGTGAGACACATACGTAATTGTATGAGCTGCTTCTCATGGGGTAAGCTATACAGGTCGACCATGGTAGCGTAATCTTGCCAACCTCGCTTCCATTCGCGGAACAATTGGTAGGTGGCATCTGGTTTAAGTGGAGGTGGCGTCTGAGCAGTGGCCTTTTGAGTGGGTGGAGGAAGCGGGGGCTGACGATGACGGCTGTCATCGGAGGCCGCATGGTGCTCTGGGGGAGAGTGAGCGGGTTGCCGTTCCGGGTTTATCAATTTGAGCAGGGCTTCAAATCTAGCCTGGTCTTCTCGTCGTCTGCGTTCGTCTTCTGCTAACCTCGTCTCTTCAATCCATTTCACGAGGGAAAGCATGTCTGTCGGTGTGGTCGGTGGGAAGGATGCGGCCTGTTGCTCATCGGAAAGATCTGGCTGCATCTCTTCCTCCTCTTGCTCGATTGCTCCTGAACGAGTATTAGGCATTTCGCTAGAATAAAGCTAATAGTGTGGGCCCGTAATGCGCGGATGAGTACCCGTAATGAGCGGGTGAGTACGTAAGCTGGCGGGTACCTGGGGCCCAGTAGGCCTGCGGGCGTGTAAGCGAGGGAAAGTATCGCGCACACGTCCTGCCAATGTTCAAATACAAGCGTCTCTCCGACAAAGAGGCAGCAAGATTTTCACAAACACCACTCACAATGCACTGCGACACTATACGGGGAGGCACTATAAATCACACGTGTAAGCACTAGACACTATACGAGAAGGCTCCACGCATATACGCATAACGCGTCACATGGATGAACGCAATATGGCGTCGGAGCACTGCCAGTCACTAACGAACACTTGCATATGCCGGTTTTTCGTTTGAAACACTTATGTTGTACGTGCGAGCGTGTAACTCTGTCACTGGGACTGCACACGTTCGTGAGCCCTTGTCGCACACAATTACGATATGTGGGACACGGTACAC
>NC_134800.1:57466156-57468656 GCF_046742065.1 Oratosquilla oratoria
TACGTAGCCACTCTGGCGTACGCTGAAGAGTAAATATAAAGGAAAAACTCATTGAACAAATTTACATCAGTTTTGGGTGGGCGAGTTTGTTTCACCACACCCACTGGAAAGTAATAAAAAATATGATACTCTTAACGGTATGCTTTTGTGTGTGCTCAACGAGACAATGACAAGTCATGAGTTAATGCATTTCTTGCATCTCCGGGAAGGTCGCGTCTCGGCTTATAAGAGGAGTAATCGACCCTCCAACGGAACAGACATCGAGCCTGAGAGCTGCAAGCAACATGATCGTTAAGGTAAGCATCGATCTGCATTCGTGGACGTGCTGAAGTCAAACAATATAATACCTCCTGCATTCCCTTTCGTGCTTGTGATACCAAAAGACGGAAGATAAGACAACTGCACGACACTGACAATAACAACAATCTTGTATATTTTTCAAAGGTTATCCTGCTGTTGGTGGTGAGTGTGGCGTGGGCCCAGGCAGCCGCACTACCCGAGGCGGACGCCGACCCTCAACCCAGCTATGGAGGCTACGGTGGATACGGTGGAGGATACGGTGGAGGATTCGGAGGATTCAGAGGATACGGAGGATATGGAGGATACGGAGGATACGGACGTGGCTACGGTTATTATGGATGAATGACTATGTCAAAGCATGCCATCCCCTTACTTCTATTAATAGAATATTCCAAATGAAAGTTTCCATAAATGTAGCTTTTTTATTTTCCCAAACTTGAAAAATATCAGTCGAAGTGAAGGACTAAAACAAGCCCATCTATCTGACAGTAAACATTATGCTGAGAGTATTTGAGAATGGCGGTTGCTAACTCTCATCCGCCACTCTTGTTTCGTACATACGTCTTTCACTTCTACTTTCCTTTCACAACTGTCTTTGTTTCCCACCGTTTTTTTTTTTTTTTTATGTGATTGGTCTTCAATCGAGGTTGAATTAAACTGGTTATGTATTTTCTGATTTTTCTTCTTCAAACTGGTACACTTGATCTCTGAGTGTCACCCAAGAAATCACCAGAGAAAACGCAAGATAGGTTCTAGTTGAGTTTAGCAATGACGTAGCGATTTCTTTAGTCCAATGATCTTTATATTATTGCTTTATATATATATATATATATATATATATTTATATATATATATATATAACTTTATATTTAAGACCCTCCCCAAAAGGGCGTGATCTTACACTCGTGAACCAATTGAATTTTCTTCTCCTACACCCTTTCTCCAGTCAGATTTTTTGTTACAAGTCTATATGCAATATTATTTACTTAACCAATCTCGAATCACTGCATAACTCACTTGGGTTACAAGTCAACAAAACATTTACACGTCATCAATGGGTATCGGAGACCCGACCATTTTTATCACTACAAGTGGAGGATGAAATTCTACAACCGTTCGCTTATGAACTGTTCTTTACCAAACTTTCAACTCATAAAAATTCAACCCACGCCTTCTACCCTTCTTTCTACCTATTTCTAACAGCCTTTTATACAACAGTGGTACCTTGGTATTACGTGTTTTTTTTTTTTGGTTTTTTTTTAAGAATGTTCACTATCAATATAATAAAATTAATGCTCCTTTAAAACCAGTCTTTCTTTTTTTATAAATTAATTCAACCTACAATCCAGTATGTATTTTTGACAATCATTTCAGCTAACTTTAAGAATTCCAGCAGAACAGTATCTTTCAAACCATTTTTTTTTCTTTTGTATCCTAAATTCGTACATCAAATCTTATTCAGATCCATTGTAGAAGAAGTTTGGTTGGCTTTTAGTATATACAAGGAATAATATGATTTTACTTAAAAGAACTGTAGTTGATAGTTACTGCAATGAAGTAGGATACACTTTTTTTTTCCTTATTGGGAGTAAAATTGTAAAGATTCTTTGGATTTTTAACGCTAGAGCATCCAACATAGTGATGACCATGAGAAAGGCAGGATTGTAGAAGGTGCAGTCCACCTGATTTCAGTGATTGGCCTTGAACTTTGTTGGTAGACATTGCAAAACTAACTTAAGAGCTTGGGATCCTTAGAAACCGGGGTTCCGTAGAAGCCGAGGTTCCTTAGGAGCCGGGGCTTCTTAGGAGCCGGGGCTTCTTAGGAGCCTTGGTTTCGTAGGAGCCGTGGTTCCGTAGGATACGGTGGTTCCGTAAGAGCCGGGGTTCCGTAGGAGACGGGGTTCCGTAGGAGCCTTTGTTCCGTAGGAGCCTTTGTTCCGTAGGAGCTTTTGTTCCGTAGTAGCCGGGGTTTCGTAGGAGCCGGTGTTCCGTAGGAGACGGGGTTCCGTAGGAGCCTTTGTTCCGTGGGACCCGGGGATCCGTAGAAGCCTTTGTTCCGTAGGAGACTTTGTTCCGTAGGAGCCGGGGTTCAGTAGGAGCAGGGGTTCCGTAGGAGCCTTTGTTCCGTAGGAGCCTTTGTTCCGTAGGAGCCTTTGTTCCGTAGGAGCCTTTGTTCCGTATGAACCTTTGTTCCGTAGGA
>NC_134800.1:57473656-57481156 GCF_046742065.1 Oratosquilla oratoria
TTTGCAACCAATGTACCTACCTGAACATGCCATAATATTTTGGAATTAGGGTGATCCACAGAGTTCAAAAATAATATCTTGGAATACTGTATTAACTGAATGGGAACACTGAATTGACAGAATATGACTTTTGAAGAGGCTCCTACGGAACCCCGGCCCCTACGGAACCCCGGCTCCTACGGAACCCCAGCTCCTACGGAACCACGGCTCCTACGGAATCCCGGCTCCTACGGAACAAAGGCTCTTACGGAACCCCGCCTCCTACGGAACAAAGGCTATTACGGAACACCGGCTCCTACGGAACAAAGGCTCCTACGGAACAAAGACTCCTACGGAACCCCGACTCCTACGGAACAAAGGCTCCTACGGAACCCCGTCTCCTACGGAACCCCGTCTCCTACGGAACAAAGGCTCCTACGGAACCCCGATCCTACGGAACCCCGGCTCCTACGGAACCCCGGCTCCTACGGAACCCCGTGTCCTACGGAACCCCGGCTCCTACAGAACCCCGTCTCCTACGGAACCCCGTCTCCTACGGAACCCCGACTCCTACGGAACCCCGTCTCCTCTGGAACCCCGCCTCCTACGGAACCCCATCTCCTACGGAAGCCCAGCTCCTATGGAACCCCGGCTCCTAAGAAACCCCGGCTCTTAAGGAAACCCGTCTCCTAAGGAATACTGGTTCCTAAGGAGCCCCGGGTCATGAGGATCCTCGGCTCATAAGGAAACTCGGCTTCTACATAACCCTGGCTCCTACAGAACCCCCGCTCCCACGGATCCCCGGCTCCTACGGAACCCCAGCTCCTACGGAACCCCGGCTCCTGTGGAACTCCGTCTCCTACGAAACCACGGCTCTTACGGAACCAAGGCTCCTAAGAAGCCCCGGCTCCTAAGGAACCTCGGTTTCTAAGGAACCCTGGCTCCTACGGAATCCCGGTTTCTAAGAATCCCAAGCTCTTAAGTTAGTTTTGCAATGCCTATCGACAAGTTTAAGGCCAATCACTGAAATCAGGTGGACTGTACCTTCTACAACCCTGCTTTTCTCATGGTCATCTCTGTGTTGGATGCTCCAGGGTTAGAAAGCCAAAGAATCTTTACAATTTTACTCACAATAAGAAAAAAATTTGTATCCTACTGCATTGCAGTAACTAGCAACTACAATTCTTTTGAACAGAATTATATTTTTTTAGATTATCACTTAAGGCCAAAAGCCCATTTCCTCCATGCAGGAGCTAGCCAAATGTCCGCCCTGAGAGCGGCTTCATGGCTAGTATATACTAAAAGCCAACCGGCTCTTCTACAATGGCTCTTCTACAATGGATCTGAACAAAATTTGATGTACGAATTTAGGATACTGAACCAAAAAAGAAAAGAAAAAATCTGTCTTGAAAGATACTGTTCTAATGGAATTCTTGGAAAGTTAGCTGAAATGAT
Organism: Oratosquilla oratoria; assembly: GCF_046742065.1. Taxonomy (NCBI): domain Eukaryota; kingdom Metazoa; phylum Arthropoda; class Malacostraca; order Stomatopoda; family Squillidae; genus Oratosquilla; species Oratosquilla oratoria. Next base: position 57,475,091 of record NC_134800.1, read on the forward strand.
TATCAAAAATACATACTGGACTGTAGGTTGAATTATGTTATGAAAAAAGAAAGACTGGTTTTAAAGGAGCATTACTTTTATTTGTTATTAAACATTCTTAAAAAAAAAAAAACATAATACCAAGGTACCACTATTGTGTAAAAGGATGTTTCACATAGGTAGAAAGAGGGGTAGAAGGCTTGGGTTGAATTTTTATGGGTTGAATGTTTGGTAAACAACAGTTCATAAGCGAACGGGGTGTGAATTTCGTCCTCTTGGAATAATAGAAATGTCCGGGTGCTCGATAACCCATTGATGATGTGTATATGTTTTGCTGACTTGTAACCCAAGTGAGTTATGCAGTGATTCGAGATTGGTTAAGTAAGTAATACTGCATATAGCCTTGTAACAAAGAATCTGATTGGAGAAAGGGTGTAGGAGGAGAACATTCAATTGGTTCACGAGTGTAAGATCACGCCCTTTTGGGGAGGATCTAAGATATAAAGTTATAGTTCATTGGACTAAAGAAATCGCTACGTCATTGCAAAACTCAAGTAGAACCTGTCTTGCGTTTTCTCTGAGGATTTCTTGGGTGACACTCAGAGAGTAAGTGTACCAGTTTGAAGAAGAAAAATCAGAAAATACATGACCAGTTTAATTCAACCTCGATTGAAGACCAATCACATATTAAAAAAGAAAAAAAACAACAGTGGGAAACAAAGACTGCTGTGAAAGGAAAGTAGAAGTGAAAGACGTATGGACGAAACGAGAGTGGCGGATGAGAGTTAGCAACCGCCATTCTCAAATACTCTCAAAATTATGTTTACTGTTAGACAGACGGGCTTCCTTCAGCCCTTCATTTCGACTAATATTTTTTCAAGTTTGGGAAAATAAAAAAGCTACATTTATGGAAACTTTCATTTGGAATATTCCATTAATAGAAGTAAGTGGATGGCATGCTTTGACATAGTCACTCATCCATAATAACCGTAGCCACCTCCGTATCCTCTGTATCCTCCGTATCCTCCATATCCCCCTCCGTATCCTCCGAATCCTCCAAATCCTCCGAATCCTCCACCGTATCCTCCACCGTATCCACCGTAGCCTCCATAGCTGGGTTGAGGATCGGCGTCTGCCTCGGGTAGTGCGGCTGCCTGGGCCCACGCCACACTCACCACCAACAGCAGGATAACCTTGGGAAGATATACAAGATTGTTGTTATTATCAGTGTCGTACATTTTGACTTATCTTCCGTCTTTCGGTGTCAGAAGCACTATAGGGAATGCAGGGGGTATTGTATTCTTTGACTTCAGCAAGTCCATGAATGCAGATCGATCCTTACCTTAACGTTCATGTTGCTTGCAGCTCTCAGGCTCGATGTCTGTGCCGTTGGATGGTCGATTACTCCTCTTATAAGCCGAGACGCGACCTTCCTGGAGATGCAAGAAATGCATTAACTTATGACTTGTCATTTTCTCGTTGAGCACACACAAAAGCATACCGCTAAGTGTATCATGTTGTTTATTACTTCCCAGTGGGTGTGGTGAAACAAACTCTCTCATCCAAAAATGATGTAAACTAGTACAATGAGTTTTCCTTTTTATTTACTTTTCAGCATAAACTAGAGTGGAATCGTTTTATAATCCGTGAGTACTGAGGGCTCTAAACCAATTCAATTTTACAAAATACGTACAGGTGGATACATACAAAAAATTATGTATATATACATATGTACACACACACACACACACACACGCACACACACACACACACACACGCGCACACACACACACACACACACACACACACACACACATACACACACACATACACACACACACACACACACACACACATATATATATATAAATATATATATATATAATATAATATATATATATATATATATATAAATAATACTGATGACCCACTTTCGGAGAAGAATAAGCGAAGATATATCTGCTGAAGACGATCACAGTAAGTGATCGAAATATACAGATCTCTATATCTTCGCTTATTCTTCTCCGAAAGTGGGTCATAAGTATTATTTTACAAATGTGCTACGACATAACTTTGTTGTGATATGTAAATATATGTATATATATATATATATAAATATATATATATATACATATATATATATATACAAACACATACACACACACACACACACACACACACACACACACACGCACACACACACGCACACACACACGCACACACACACACACACACACACACACACACACACGGAACCCCGCCTCCTACGGAACCCCGGCTCCTACGGAACCCCGGCTCCCACGGAACAACGGCTCCTACGGAACCCCGGCTCCTACGGATCCCCGGCTCCTACAAAACCCCGTCTCCTACGGAACAAAGGCTCCTACGGAACAAAGGCTCCTACGGAACAAAGGCTCCAACGGTAAAAAGGCTCCTACGGAACAAAGGCTCCTACGTAACAAATGCTGCTACGGAACCCTGGCTCCTACGGAACAAGGGCTCCTACGGAACAAAGGCTCCTACGGAATCCCGGCTAGTAGGTAACCCCGGCTCCTTGGGAACCCCGGTTCCTATGGAACCACGGCTCCTAAGGATCCCCGTCTCCTACGGATCCCCGGCTCCTATGGAACAAAGGCTCATACGGATCCCCGGCTCCTACGGAACAAAGGCTCCTACGGAACAAAGGCTCCTACGGAACAAAGGCTCCTACGGATCCACGGCTCTTACGGAACCCCGGCTCCTTCGGATCCCCGGCTCTTACGTAACCCCGGCTACTACGGCACCCCGTCTCCTACGGAACCCCGGCTCCTACGGAACCCCGGCTCCTACGGAACAAAGGCTCCTACGGAACCCCGGCTCCTACGGATCCACGGCTATTACGGAACCCCTGCTCCTTCGTATCCCCGGCTCCTACGTACCTCCGGCTCTTACGGAACCCCGTCTCCTACGGAACCCCGACTCCTACGGAACCCCGGCTACTACGGAACCCCGGCATCTACGGAACAAAGGCTCCTACGAAACAAAGGCTACTACGGAACAAAGGTTCCTACGGAACAAAGGCTCCTACGGAACAAAGGCTCCTACGGAACAAAGGCTCCTACGAACCAAAGGCTACTACGGAAAAAAGGTTCTTACGGAACCGCGGCTCCTACGGAACCCCGTCTCCTACGGAACCCCGTCTCCTAAGGAACCCCGTCTCCTACGGAACCCCGGCTCCTACGGAACCCCGGATCCTATGGAACCTCGGCTCCTACGGAACCCCATCTCCTACGGAACCCCGGCTCCTACGGAACTCCGGCTCCTTCGGATCCCCGGCTCCCACGGTTCCCCGGCTCCTACGGAACCCCGGCACCCTACGGAACAAAAGCCCCTACGGAACAAAGGCTCCTACGGAACCCCGGCTCCTACGGATCAAAGGCTCCTACGGAACAAAGGCCCGTACGGAACATAGGCTCCTACGGAACAAAGGCTCCTACGGATCCCTGGCTCCTACAGAACCCCGGCTCCTACGGAACCCCGGCTCCTACGAATCCCTGGCTCCTACGGATCCCTGGCTCCTACGGAACCCCGTCCCCTACGGAACCCCGGGTCCTACGTATCCCCGGCACCTACGGAACCCAGTCTCCTACGGAACAAAGGCTCCTACGGAACAAAGGCTCATGCGGAATAAAGGCTCCTACGGAACCCCGCCTCCTACGGAACCCCGGCTCCTACGGAACCTCGGCTTCCACGGAACAACGGCCCCTACAGAACCCCGGCTCCTACGGATCCCCGGCTCCTACAGAAGCCCGTCTCCTACGGAACAAAGGCTCCTACGGAACAAAGGCTTCTACGGAACAAAGGCTCCTACGTACCAAATGCTGCTACGGAACCCTGGCTCCTACGGAACCCCGGATCCTACGGAACCCCGGCTCCTACTGAACAAGGGTTCCTACAGAACAAAGGCTCCTACGGAACCCCTGCTCCTACGGAATCCCGGCTAGTAGGTAACCCCGGCTCCTTGGGAACCCCGGTTCCTACGGAACCACGGCTCCTAAGGATCCCCGTCTCCTACGGATCCCCGGCTCCTATGGAACAAAGGCTCATACGGATCCACGGCTCTTACGGAACCCCGGCTCCTTCGGATCCCCGGCTCCTACGTAACCCCGGCTACTACGGAACCCCGGCTCCTACGGAACCCCGGCTACTACGGAACCCCGGTTCATACGGAAGCCCGGGTCATACGGAACCTTGGCTCCAAAGGAACCCCGGGTCCTACGGAACCCCTGCTACGGAAACCCGGCTCCTAAGGAACCCCGGCTCCTACGGAACCCCGGCTCCTACGGAACTCCGGCTCCTACGGAACAAGGGCTCCTACGGAACCCCGGCTCCTAAGGAACCCCGGCTCCTACGGAACCCCATCTCTTACGGAACCTCGGCTCCTACGGAACCTCGGCTTCTACGGAACCCCGGCTCTTACGGAACAAAGGCTCCTACGGAACAAAGGCTCCTACGGAACAAAGGCTCCTAAGGAACAAAGGCTACTACGGAACCCCGTCTCCTACGGAGCAAAGGCTACTACGGAACCCCGTCTCCTACGGAACAAAGGCTCCCACGGAACCCCGGCTGCTACGGAACCCCGGCTCCTACGGAACAAAGGCTCCTATGGAACCCCGGCTCCTATGGAACCCCGGCTCCTACGGAACCCCGGCTCCTACGGAAACCCGGCTCCTTCGGATCCCAGGGTCCTACGGATCCCCGGCTCCTACGGAACCTCGGCTCCTACGGAACAAAGTCTACTACGGAACAAAAGCTCCTACGGAACCCCGGCTCCTACGGAACCCCGGCTCCTACTGAACCCCGGCTCCTACGGAACCCCGGCTCCTACAGAACAAAGACTCCTACGGATTAAAGGCTCCTACGGAACAAAGGCTCCTACGGAACAAAGGCTCCTACGGATCCCCGGCTCTTACGGAACAAAGGCCCCTACGGACCCTCGGCTCCTACGGAACCCCGTCTCCTACGGGACCCCGTCTCCTACGGAACAAAGGCTCTTACGAAACAAAGGCTCCTACGGAACAAAGGCTCCTATGGAACAAAGGCTCCTACGGAACAAAGGCTCCTAAGGAACAAAGGCTCCTACGGAACAAAGGCTCCTATGGAACAAAGGCTCCTACGGAACAAAGGCTCCTACGGAACAAAGGCTCCTACAAAACAAAGGCTCCTACGGAACAAAGGCTCCTACGGAATAAAGGCTCCTACAGAACAAAGACTCCTGCGGAACCCCGACTCCTACGGAACAAAGGCTCCTACGGAACACAGGCTCCTACTGAACAAAGGCTCCTACGGAACAAAGGCTCCTACGGAACCCCGGCTCCTACGGAATAAAGGCTCCTACAGAACAAAGACTCCTGCGGAACCCCGACTCCTACGGAACAAAGGCTCCTACGGAACACAGGCTCCTACTGAACAAAGGCTCCTACGGAACAAAGGCTCCTACGGAACCCAGGCTCCTACGGAACAAAGGCTCCTGTGGAACCCAGGCTCCTACGGAACCCCGGCTGCTACGGAACAAAAACTCCTACGGAACCCCGGCTCATACGGAACAAAGGCTCCTACGGAACCCCGGCTCATACGGAACCCCGGCTCCTACGGAACAAAGGCTCCTACGAAACAAAGTCTACTACAGAACAAAGTCTCCTACGGAACAAAGGCTCCTACGGAACCCCGGCTCCTACGGAACCCCGACTCCTACGGAACAATGACTCCTACGGAACAAAGGCTCCTACCGAACAAAGGCTCCTACGGAACCCCGTCTCCTACGGAACAAAGGCTCCTACGGAACCCCGTCTCCTATGGATCCCCGGCTACTTCGGAACAAAGGCTCGTACGGAACCCCGGCTCTTACGAAACCCCGGCTCCTTCGGAACCCAGGCTCCTACGTAACAAAGGCTCCTCCGGAAGCCCGTCTCCTACGGAACAAAAGATTCTACGGAACCCCGGCTCCTACGGAAAAAAGGCTCCTATGGAACCCCGGCTCCTACGGAACCCCGTCTCCTAGGAAACCCCAGCTCCTACGGAACCCCGGCCTCTACGGAACCACCGTCT
>NC_134800.1:57486156-57493656 GCF_046742065.1 Oratosquilla oratoria
TGGGAAAATAAAAAAGCTACATTTATGGAAAGTTTCATTTGGAATATTCTATTAATAGAAGTAAGGGGATGGCATGGTTTGACATAGTCACTCATCCATAATAACCGTTGCCACGTCCGTATCCTCCGTATCCTCCATATCCTCCGTATCCTCCTCCGTATCCTCCGAATCCTCCTAATCAAAGGATTACAAAGGCGGACCATGCCGACAGAAGACCTTTTGATCCATATCTAGGTCGGATGAAAAAAAAAAAAAAATCATATTAATAATAGAATAATAAATAAAAACTATAATAATGTAAATAACAAATAAAATACATAAATAAATGCATAGGTATAGTTAAAATAATAAACAAACAGGTAAATAGTAAATAACAAATTGACATATAACTAATAATAAATGAAAATCAGACAGACAAATGATAACAAAACAAAAACAAATAATATAAGATATATTATAATCATTACAGCATCTTACTTAGGTATTTATCTAAATGATTCTTAAAGCTTCGAACTGAACTACATTGCACTACCTGTGCAGGAAGTTTATTCCATTCATTAACTACACGGTTGGCAAAGTTGTTTCTACCTACTTCCAAATTGAATCTATTTCCGGACAGTTTGAGACCATTGTTTCTTATCTGATTCTCATTCAATGTGAAAATTTTGTCACTTTTGATGTCAATTCCCTTTAAAATCTTATAGACCTGTATCAAGTCACCTCTGAGTCTACGCTTTTTTAGGGAAAACAGATTCATGTGCTTTAGTCGATTTTCGTATGATTTATTTTTGATATTTGGAATCAGTTTTGTGGCTCGCCGTTGTGCTTTTTTCAGTCTGTCAATGTCTTTAATGAGATTCGGTGACCATACGGAAACAGCATATTCCAAATGTGGACGATCTAACGATTTATATAGCTTGTTAATGAGTGATGGACTTTTGAAATCAAAAGATCGCGCAATCAGTCCCAGAATATTATTTGCTTTCTCAGAGGCTGAAATACATTGCTTGGATGATTTGAGGTCGTTACTGATAATTACGCCGAGATCTTTTTCACTATCCACTTTTGTTAACGAATTTCCAAATAACTTGTAATCGTACTTACTGTTATTTTTACCTATGTGCATTACCTTGCATTTACTTGTGTTAAATTTCATTAGCCACTTTTCAGACCATTGCTGTAATTTATCTAAATCTTCTTGAATATCTAATTGGTTTGAGTGATCATTTGCCACTCCGCACAGTTTTGTATCATCAGCAAATTTGGAAACAGTAGATTTTAGTCCATGGTCTATATCATTTATATATACTATGAATAGAAGTGGCCCAAGAACGGAACCCTGAGGAACTCCACTTGCAACACTTTTCCATCCAGAAGTTTTTCCATTTAAAACAACTCGCTATTTTCGACCATTCAACCAATTACTAGTCCAACCTAATAGGCTACCACTTATTCCATGCAAAGCTAGTTTAGTAATTAGTCTTTCGTGTGGGACGGTATCAAAAGCTTTTGCAAAGTCTAGATATATTAAATCTATATTGTTTCTTTTGTCATAATTCGAGATAACTGTGTTGTAGAATTCGAGTAAGTTAGTCACGCAAGAACGTTTCCGTCTGAAACCATGCTGGCTATCATTTATCAAACGATTACTTTCTAAATGATGTTCGATAGCATCTCTGATGATAGTTTCCATTATTTTTTCCTACGATTGAAGTCAAACTTATAGGCCTATAGTTATTTGGTTTCTTTTTGTCACCTTTTTTGAATATGGGAGTAACGTTAGCTAAATTCCATTCTCTTGGGACATCTCCGGATATGATGGATTTCTTGAAAACAATTTCTAATGGAACAACAATCTCATTTTTCATTTCCTTTAAGATTCTTGGATGCCAACCGTATCCTCCACCATAGCTGAGTTGAGGATCGGCGTCCGCCTCGGGTAGTGCGGCTGCCTGGGCCCACGCCACACACACCACCAACAGCAGGATAACCTTGGGAAAATATACAAGATTGTTGTTATTGTCAGTGTCGTACATTTTGACTCATCTTCCGTCTTTCGGTGTCACAAGCACGATAGGGAATGCAGGAGGTATTGTATTCTTTGACTTCAGCAAGTCCACGAATGCAGATCGATCCTTACCTTAACGTTCATGTTGCTTGCAGCTCTCAGGCTCGATGTCTGTGCCGTTGGAAGGTCGATTACTCCTCTTATAAGTCGAGACGCGACCTTCCCGGTGATGCAAGAAATGCATTAATTTATGACTCAAAAGCATACCACTAAGTGTATCATGGTTTTTATTACTTTCCAGTGGGTGTGGTGAAACAAACTCGCTCATCCAAAACTGATGTAAACTAGTACAATGAGTTTTTCCTTTATATTTACTTTTCAGCGTAAACTAGAGTAGAATCGTTTTATAATCCGTGAGTACTGAGGGCTCTAAACCATTTGAATTTTACAAAATACGTACAGGTGGATACATATAAAAAATTATGTATATATACATATGTACGCACACACACACACACACACACACACACACACACACACACACACACACACACACACACACACACACACACACACACACACACACACACACACACACACACACACACACACACACACACACACACATATATATATATATATATATATATATATATATATATATACAGTATATACTCTGTAAAATGCGGATCGATCATTACCTTAATGTTTATGTTGCTCACAGGTGTCAGACGCGTTGTCTGTGCAGGTGGAGGAGCGGTTCCTCCTCTTATAAGCGGAGACGCGGCCTTTTGAGGTGATGGAAGAAATACATTAACTTAGGATTCTCCATTGTAGTCTGGACATGAGTAATCATAGCATTACTTTCCTAGTTGTTTTGACACTCTGTGACGACTCACCTTGAGCATTCCTAAAAGTATCCACCGTTGATGCGCCAGCCATGCTGGACAATGGTTCTCAACTTGCTGCATTGTTTAGAAAAAGGAGTTCCTGACCTGAAAATCACTCACTCCTTTCTTCATCGTCACGCTATTGCAACAAAGACTTCGCCCCTGGAACGGGAGCAAACTTTGGATATTTGTGTCAAGCATGTAAACTTGATTCATATCCGTGCTTCGAATCATGTCTTGTTCAAGTCTCTTTGTCAGGAAGTGGGTTAGGAACCCATAATGTTTTTGTATCATATTGTAAAGAACTGTGCTCGTATGCCATCTCGTGTGTTTGAACTGAGAAGAGAAACTCATCAATTCATCCGTGATCGGTGACAAGAACTGGGTAAATAAATCGATGAGCCCAATTTTGTTCATGTGCATCCCCATTTGGGTAGTGTATTCTCAGCACGCAACGAGCTCAACCTGTATTTAAAGAAAAACCTGCCTTGTGGATTAGGCGTGTAAAGATGAGGAAAGTTGGTCAATTCCGCCTGCCTGGAAGAGATAGTAACGGAAGGTGCTTAGGAACCCCGTCTCCTAAGGAACACCGGTCCCAAAGGAATTCAGACTCTAAAGGAATACTGGCCCCAAAGGAATTCCGCCTCAAAAAGAACCCTGGCCTTCTAAGGAACCCCGGTTCCTAAGGAATCCCGGCTCCTACGGAACCCCGGCTCCTACGGAACCCCGGCTCCTACAGAAACCCGGATCCTACGGAACCCCGGCTCCTAACGGAAAACCGTCTCCTACGAAACCCCGGCTCCTAAAGAACCCCGGCTCCTACGGAACCCCGGCTCCTAAAGAACCCCGGCTCCTACGGAACCTAGGCTCCTACGGAATCCCGGCTCCTACGGAATCCTGGCTCCTACGAAACCCCCGTTTCCTAAGGAGCCCCGTCTCCTAAGAAACCCCGGGTCTTAAGGAACCCCTACTCCTAAGGAACCCCGGTTCCTAAGGAAAACTGGCTTCTAATGAATCCCGGCTCCTAATGAGCTACGGCTCCTAAGGAACTTCGACGACTAAAGAACCCCGGATCTTAAGAAGCCCCGGTTCCTAAGGAACCCACGTTCCTAAGTTAGTTTTGCAATGCCTTTCAACAAAGCTCAAGCCCAATCACTGAAATTAGTTGGACTGCGCCTTCTACAACCCTGCTCTTCTCAGGGTCAGCTCTATGTTGGATGCTCCAACGTTAGAAATCCAAAGAATCTTTACATTTTTACTCCCAATAAGAAGAAAAAAAAAAGTGTATCCTGCTGCATTGCAGTAACTATCAACTACGATTCTTTTATATAAAGTTAAATTAAATGTGTTACTTTCTCTGTTCTTTTTAGATTATCACCTAAGGCTAAAGGCCTGTTTGCTGTATGCAGGAGTCCTAAGGGCGGCTTCATGCCTAGTATATATTAAAAGCCAACCATACCTCATCTTCAATGGATCTGAACAAAATTTGACGTACGAATTTAGGATACTATATATACATACACACACACACACACACACACACACACACACACACACACACACACACACACACACACACACACACACACACACACACACACATATATATATATATAACCGCCTTCAAATTCTGCTGAAGCTCTTAGAAAGTTAGCTGAAATTATAGTCAAAAATACATACGAAACAGTAGGTTGAATTATATCATAAAACAAATACTGATTCTAAGGAGTATTATATTATATTGATCATGAATACTGTTTAAAAATATATAATACCAAGGTACCACTGTTGGCAAGCACCATTCTCAAATATTCTCAAAATAATGTTTACTGTCAGACAGTTGTGCTTGCTTCAGTTCTTCACTTCGACCTATATTTTCAAGTTCGGGAAGATAAAAAAACTACATTATTGAAACTTTCATTTGGCATATTCTATTAATAGAAGTAAGGGGATGGCATCCTTTGACATAGTCACTCATCCATAATAACCGTAGCCACGTCCGTATCCTCCGTATCCTCCGTATCCTCCATATCCTCCGTATCCTCCTCCGTATCCTCCGAATCCTCCGAATCCTCCACCGTATCCTCCACCGTATCCACCGTAGCCTCCATAGCTGGGTTGAGGGTCGGCGTCCGCCTCGGGTAGTGCGGCTGCCTGGGCCCACGCCACACTCACCACCAACAGCAGGATAACCTTTGGAAAATATACAAGATTGTTGTTATTGTCAGTGTCGTGCAGTTGACTTATCTTCCGTCTTTCGGTATCACAAGCACGATAGGAAATGCAGGAGGTATTATATTGTTTGACTTGTGCAGGTCCACGAATGCAGATCGATGCTTACCTTAACGATCATGTTGCTTGCAGCTCTCAGGCTCGATGTCTGTGCCGTTGGAAGGTCGATTACTCCTCTTATAAGCCGAGACGCGACCTCCCCGGAGATGGAAGAAATACATTAACTCATGACTTGTCAATTGTCTCGTTGAGCACACACAAAAGCATACCGCTAAGAGTATCATGTTTTTTATTACTACGAGTAATCAGGGAAGACTCTATTATGTATACATGTAGCTTCAAAAGGAAAATAATAGAGTCTTCCCTGATTAAATATCTCCCTAATTTCAATATATTAAATGGTCAGTGGTCACCTGACTGCATTACCACCTCAGCAGTCAGTCAAGTTCTACCTCATATACTCCAAGGTCACAAAACTCCAGGCGACCTGCGGAGCATCGGTCACGTTACCTGAGCTTGTTCCTTCTCCCACCTCACACCTTTGTATACAAGCATATGCCTTCCACTATGTATTCATTCTGCCGAAGAGGGTCACACTTAGTGATCGAAATATACAGAATATTCGACATTAGTGTCTTCTTTTTCCGACTGTGGGATAAAAAGTTTATATATATATATATATATATATATATATATATATATATACACATATATATATATATATATATATATATATATATATATATATATATATACACATATATATATGTGTGTGTATATATATATATACATATATATATATATATATATATACATGTGTGTGTGTGTGTGTGTGTGTGTGTGTGTGTGTGTGTGTGTGTGTGTGTGTGTGTGTGTGTGTGTGTGTGTGTGTGTGTGTGTGTGTGTGTGTGTGTGTGTGTGTGTGTGTGTGTGTGTGTGTGTGTGTGTGTGTGTGTGTGTGTGTGTGTGTGTGTGTGTGTGTGTGTGTGTGTGTGTGTGTGTGTGTGTGTGTGTGTGTGTGTGTGTGTGTGTGTGTGTGTGTGTGTGTGTGTGTGTGTAATATTTTTATAGTGTATCCACCTCTTTACATTTTGTAAAAATCAAATTCAAATGGTTTAGAGCCCTAAATACTCACGGATTATAAAACATTTCTACTAGCTACATATGTAACCACTCAAAAGTAAATATAAAAGAAAAACTCATTGAAAAAATCTTCATCAGTTTTGGGTGGGCGAGTTTGTTTCACCACACCCACTGGGAAGTAATAAAAAACATGATACTCTTAACGGTATGCTTTTGTGTGTGCTCAACGAGACAATGACAAGTCATGAGTTAATGCATTTCTTGCATCTCCGGGAAGGTCGCGTCTCGGCTTATAAGAGGAGTAATCGACCCTCCAACGGCACAGACATCGAGCCTGAAAGCTGCAAGCAACATGATCGTTAAGGTAAGCATCGATCTGCATTCGTGGACGTGCTGAAGTCAAACAATATAATACCTCCTGCATTCCCTTTCGTGCTTCTGACACCGAAAGACGGAAGATAAGACAACTGCACGACACTGACAATAACAACAATCTTGTATATTTTTCAAAGGTTATCCTGCTGTTGGTGGTGAGTGTGGCGTGGGCCCAGGCAGCCGCACTACCCGAGGCGGACGCCGACCCTCAACCCAGCTATGGAGGCTACGGTGGATACGGTGGAGGATACGGTGGAGGATTCGGAGGATTCGGAGGATACGGAGGAGGATACGGAGGAGGATATGGAGGATACGGAGGATACGGAGGATACGGACGTGGCTACGGTTATTATGGATGAATGACTATGTCAAAGCATACCATCCCCTTACTTCTATTAATAGAATATTCCAAATGAAAGTTTCCATAAATGTAGCTTTTTTATTTTCCCAAACTTGAAAAGAGATCAGTCGAAATGAAGAGCTGAAGAAAGCCCGTTTGTCTAACAGTAAACATTATTTTGAGAGCATTTGAGAATGGCGGTTGCTAACTCTCATCCGCCACTCTCGTTTCGTCCATTCGTCTTTCACTTCTACTTTCCTTTCACAACTGTCTTTGTTTCCCACTGTTTTTTTTTTTTTTTATGTGATTGGTCTTCAACCGAGGTTGAATTAAACTGGTCATGTATTTTCTGATTTTTCTTCTTCAAACTGGTACACTTGATCTCTGAGTGTCACCCAAGAAATCCCCAGAGAAAACGCAGGACAGGTTCTACTTGAGTTTTGCAATGACGTAGCGATTTCTTTAGTCCAATGATCTTTAACTTTATATTTAAGATCCTCCCCAAAAGGGCGTCATCTTACACTCGTGAACCAATTGAATGTTCTCTTCCTACACCCTTTCTCCAACCAGAT
>NC_134800.1:57513656-57518656 GCF_046742065.1 Oratosquilla oratoria
CTATTTTCTGTCATTTCCCCTTGCACCCAATTCAACCATCCAGATTTCTCCCTTCATGTGTATGAGAGAAAGAACAGTTAAAACACACTGAGAGTATTTACTAGTTTATTTTTCAAATGCACTAACACAGCTAACATTAAATTGTATTGAATAAGAACGCTAACACTAACACAGCATTTTAGTGTGACTTCTGGCATTGTTTGCCTATCACGAGTCCTTCAATGTCTGGGGGAGTTATGGAGAGCGCACATCGAAGATCCGCCTCCACTTCCAACTTGTTGCGTGCCTTTGTTTTGAGGTGTACCAGTGCCGAATATCCTGTCTCACACAGATAGGTGGAAGAAAACTGGACCAATTTCCGCAGAGCATTGGTCGCAAGAAGCGGGTAGGTTCCTCGGACTTGGGTCCAAAACTCTTCCAGTTCCATATTCTGGAAGTCATCCTTCACTGCAGAGTCGTTTTTCAAGTCCAGGAACTCTTTCTGCCACGCGTCTGGCACATCACCAACGTTCCTTTGAAATGGGTCTCTGATAAGCTTGTTCTCGTTGCTCTCGTTTTTGATCCCCGGGAAGTAATACTTGAATTCTTCCTCCAAGTCTTCGAGGTGTTGTTTGATATCCTCGGCTATTGGATCAGGCAGACCATCCTCCATATCCTCCACACATTCGTTGAGAGCGAGGAATGAGGAAAAACTTCCACTCCCCGCTCTTTTCTTCCACAGTTCCAGTTTAGCCACGAAAGCTCTGATCTTGTCCGACTGAAAAAGAATGTTGGTCCCTTTGCCCTGCAGTTTCCTGTTGAGCTCGTTCAATGCACTGAAAATATCGGACAAGTAGGACAGCCGCACACGGAAAAACTCATCCTCCAATGCCTCCAGAAGCACAACATTCTCTTGGGCCCGAAGGAAGGCTACCACCTCATCAAACAATTCCAGGACTCGCTGCAACATGTTTCCCTTCGAGAGCCACCTCACCTGAGTATGAAATAGCAACGATTCGTGGTCGGCTCCCATGCCTTCACAGAGCCGACGGACCAGCCGAGTGCTCAGAGCGGAACCCTTGGTAAAGTTGACGTCATTGATGACAGTCTCGAGATGCTGCTTGAAGTTCTTGGTGAGAGTTCTCGAAGCAAGCACCTCTTTGTGGATCAGACAGTGTGTCGATTCCACTGCCGGATTCTTTTGCTTGACGAGCGTGACGAACACCGATCGAGAGCCAAGCATGGCTGGGGCACCATCCGTGCACACCCCAACCAGAGACTCCCAGCTGATGTTGCTGTCTTCGAAAAAGTCATTGATAAGGCCCATCACATCCTGAGCTTTGGTCGTGGTCTGGAGAGGTTTGCAGAAGAGGAATTCTTCTGCAATTCCTTTTTCGGTGGTATAACGAACAAAGACCAATAGCTGGGACAGATTGGCAACATCTGTCGATTCGTCGAGTTGAATCGAAAAAAAACTGTGACCCTTGAACCTTCTGAACAACTTGGTTCTTGATGCTCTCAGCCATATCATTGATCCGTGACCGAATGGTGTTGTTTGAAAGGGAAATCTGGGTCATCTTGTTGTGGGCAGCCTCACCAAGGACCAACTTCACGCACTGCAGCATACAGGGCTTTACCAATGTTTCACCAATTGCGTATGGTTTCTTCTCCCTCGCAATCTTGTACGAGACTTCGTATGACGCTTTCACAATAGCGTCCGTTTGCTGACGAAACGTTCCAGTTGAGTCCAGTCTCGTCTTCTTCAGATAATTTTGTTTCAGCTTGAAGTATTCACGATCCTTGTTTTGTAGTTCGGGATGGCATCCTTGAAGGTGTTCCTTCAGCTGGAATGGCTTCATGCTACCATTCCCCAAGGTCTTTGTGCAGATGACACATTGTGGCAGATGTTCCCCGTTATTCACAACAAACGTAAAACCGAAGTCTAGATACGCTTCTGAATATGTTCGTTTTTTCGACATGATCACTTGCGGACCTGAAAAGAACAAGAGAGATCATATTAAGACATGTAATAATTTACAAGGAGTACAGAGTGAGACCGAGAATTGCCATCCGGTTTTCGTATGCCTAGGCTACTCCAATTGTTCTCTTAAACACACTATACCTCTATTATACATTATTACATGTATATTATTACATTTTATACATACACAATACATATTATAATGTATAATAAACAGAAACTAACTGCATCCACCTGGTTTGGTTTGGTTTGGGGTTGAAGGGCGCTGACCGGGGGTGATTCTATGTCCTGCCACCACAACGAAAAAGCTTGAACTGGGATGGAAGCGTGGATGACGCGTGTAAACATTGTACCATCCTCGCCTTGCGCATGCGCAGTATCCAGCTACCACCATTACCACTTACCAATGTTACCAATTTCCGGACTTTTCTATTTCCGGACCTGTCTCGGTCTCTATTTTTACGGAAATTCGAGGTTTGAGTGTATTTTCTAATTATTTTCTGATAATTTCCAGAATTTTAATTCCAGACTAGAATTTCCCCCGTGAAACATCCAAATTTCCCCCCTAGGGAAAATTTCCCCCTGGTTGAGAACCACTGGTTTAGAGCCCTCAGTACTCACGGATTATAAAACGATTCTACTCTAGTTTACGCTGAAAAGTAAATATAAAGGAAAAACTCATTGTATTAGTTTACATCAGTTTTGGATGAGCGAGTTTGTTTCACCACACCCACTGGGAAGTAATAAAAACCATGATACACTTAGCGGTATGCTTTTGAGTGTGCTAAATGGGACAATGACAAGTCATAAGTTAATGCATTTCTTGCATCTCCGGGAAGGTCGCGTCTCGGCTTATAAGAGGAGTAATCGACCTTCCAACGGCACAGACATCGAGCCTGAGAGCTGCAAGCAACATGAAGGTTAAGGTAAGGATCGATCTGCATTCGTGGACCTGCTGAAGTCAAAGAATACAATACCTCCTGCATTCCCTATCGTACTTGTGATACCGAAAGACGGAAGATGAGTCAAAATGTACGACACTGACAATAACAACAATCTTGTATATTTTCCCAAGGTTATCCTGCTGTTGGTGGTGAGTGTGGCGTGGGCCCAGGCAGCCGCACTACCCGAGGCGGACGCCGACCCTCAACCCAGCTATGGAGGCTACGGTGGATACGATGGAGTATTCGGTGCAGGAATCGGAGGACTTGGAGGATTCGGAGAATACAGAGGAGAATACAAAGGATACGGAATAGGATACAGATGATACGGAGGATACAGAGGATACGGAGGTGGCTACCGTTATTATGGATGAGTGACTATGTCAAAGCATACCATCCCCTTACTTCTATTAATAGAATATTCCAAATGAAAGTTTCCATAAATGTAGGTTTTTTGTTTTCCCCAACTTGAAAAAATATTAGTCGAAATGAAGGGCCGAAGGAAAGCCCGTCTGTCTAACAGTAAACATTATTTTGAGAGTATTTGAGAATGGCGGTTGCTAACTCTCATCCGCCACTCTCGTTTCGTCCATACGCCTTTCACTTCTACTTTCCTTTCACAACTGTCTTTGTTTCCCACTGTTTTTTTTTTTTTTTCTAATATGTTATTGGTCTTCAATCGAGGTTGAATTAAACTGGTCATGTATTTTCTGATTTTTCTTCTTCAAACTGGTATACTTGATCTCTGAGTGTCACCCAAGAAATCCCCAGAGAATCCTAAGTTAATGTATTTCTTCCATCACCTCAAAAGGCCGCGTCTCCGCTTATAAGAGGAGGAACCGCTCCTCCACCTGCACAGAGCGAGCAACATAAACAAGGTAATAATCGATCCGCATTTTACAGAAAAGAAGCAGAAACAGACTATGAGTAAGGACCAGCCCTTTGTCACTCATCGAGTGGAAACTAAAAAAAATGTGTAACGTCACATAAATAAGGTTACTGTACATCACAGAGTAAAATATTTAAGTGGAATGAGAACTTTTTGAGAAACAGGTATTTGATGATGAATGTCAAAATTAAATTGTACGAAGGATTGACTGCGAACACGATGCTGTGTGGGGCTGATATTTGGGATATAAGGGAGGTGAAAAGGAAGACTACAAGTTTTTGAGATAATGTTTGCAAGAAATGTGTGTTGTAACAATGGGTAGTGTGAGAAATGTGAAGGTAAAACAGAGAACGAGGTTGGGAAGAAATTTGCCGAATGGAGTACAGTAGCGCAGAGACTATCTGAGGTTGTTTGGGCATCTGGAAAGAATGAGCAAGGAGAAAGCCATCAAATAGAGAGTGGGAAGCACAAGTGCATGAAGGGAGATGAAGATCGTGCATGAGAGAGATTAATGGAGTGAAGGGGGGCTTTAGCTGCACGTCGAATGTTTGTTGAGAAGGAAAGAGAGAGTGTAAAAGACAGGGGTGGAAGGAAGAAGTCTGTGAATGGTAGGAGTGACCAGAGGAATGTTCTTCTCATCATTCATCGTAACATATTTTGAGTAGCTGAGAAAGACTGTTCAGAAGATGAAGTGGTTGGGAAAACCGATGTCCGGATTTCGGGTCTTGTATGGAAGAGCTGTGCGTCGCTGAACTTAATTTCACCCAAACAGTATAACCTCTGCAGTATATAGACAAATTCTGATGCATAAGGAACTGCTGATAACACGCAAGAAAATTGGGTTTACACTTCTCCTTTAGCACCCACCAACATTCTTCCAATAATTGTGACTCTGCATCACGTTAGGAACGCCAGGGTTTCAATGCATATAGTATTCAAAGTTGTTTGAAACGCCGCACCAATAAACGTCGCCAGAGTTTTTAAGTCCGACTTATAGCACACACCATTGTGCAATCTGGCTTGTCTATCACGGACAAAGAATGTAATAACCCCTGCATTCTCTTTCATGCTTGTGACATTGAATGACCCAAAATAAGGCAGTTGCATAAGATTAATATTAAAAACAATCTTATATATTTTCCAAGTTTATCCTGCTGCTAGTGGTGGTGAGTGTGGCATCGGTGTATGCAGCCGCACTACCCGAGGCGGA
>NC_134800.1:57523656-57531156 GCF_046742065.1 Oratosquilla oratoria
ATGTAAATAACAAATAAAATTATTATAGTTTTTATTTATTATTAACATGATTTTTCTTTTTTTCTTTTTTTTTTTTGCATCCGACCTAGATATGGATCAAAAGGACTCCTGTCGGCATGCTCCGCCTTTGTAATCCTTTGTAATCAGGTTGGAGGGTGGTGACTATCAGAGTCCCATAAGGGTCGGCATTGACACCTTTAATGTTCATCCTTCGCTACTTTTCTCATTCACCGGTCTTTCAGGTAACCTGACTTCCATTTAACGAGCTTACCTCTAAGTTCACTTAATTTCCTCCAATTTCCATAAAAGTAAATTGCGAATCACCTTGTTAGATGTCTTCTCTTGATCTAATTATTCATAGTTCACTCAACCATTATCTCGAGCAGCATATCAGCAGCTCTTGAGCAAAATCTTCCAGTTGTAGAACCAAGTTCCAAAACCCTGTCTGTCAGAATATTTGTCTTCTGAAAACATGTAATCCATAAATGTTTTATCATCTTTTCACTTTTATGGTGGGCTTGGACCATGGTCTATAAATAAATGTTGTCGTTTGAACTTCCTCCTCTAGTCGAGGTCACAAGGGAAGGCGGTTACGAAGGAACACTGGAAGAGATCACTGGGCGAAGTAGGCGAGGTTGAAAGATGTCCCTGGGTGAGGTCACTAGGAGGGATAGGGAAGGTCATCATTCTCGTCACAGACTGCATAGAGGAAGCTCTAGCTTGGCTTCTAGTTCTTGGTCCTGTATGATGGTGGGCAAGATGTTCCTGGGGGCGGGCTGATGGGATGATGAAGTCTGCGGCTTGTATGTTGATGGAGGGCTGTTGAGTTGTGATAGATACAGCTTAAGCGATCTGCAATCTTTTAAAACTTATTTATTGTGGAGTATAATAGTGTTGTGTATTAATGTGTTCATTGGAGGTTTCATGTCGTGGCGGTCAGTGTAGTGTTGAAAAGTGGAGCCTTGGTTTCGGTGGTGCTGGAGACGTCTTCTTAGTGTAGTGGAGGTTCTATAAATGTAGGAAAAGGAGCCGTCACAGCGGCCCTCCTGGCATGTAAACTTGTAAACTACGTTGGTAGAAGCCTCCTTTGGTATCTTTGGTGCGGTGCTATTTTTCATAATTAGGGATCTGGTCAGATTAGCCTTGCAGAAAATTCTAACATTAATAGAAGAGTCTCTGTCTGTAGTAATGACTCCTCTTTTTAAGATATCTTTAATGGCATCGCATTCTTCTTTGTAATGGCTATGGAAGTGATTTTGGTGGTATATGGTGATTTGATTAGTGACCTGGTTTGGAACCGGATCTGGGGTGGCATATTGATCCAGTTTCTTTTTGATGACATCTTCGATCAATTGGTCAGAGAACCAGTTATTAGTGAGTTGTCGGATACGGTCGAGTTCCCTATGCGTCTCCCTCCAGCTGCTGCAATGGGTAAGCGCTCTGTTAACATATGCTGCAGCCACAGATCTTTTTGACGAATACGTGGAGATGCACACACATATACATATTTGTATATATATATGTGTGTGTGTGTGTGTGTGTGTGTGTGTGTGTGTGTGTGTGTGTGTGTGTGTGTGTGTGTATACATATATATATATATATATATATATATATATATATATATATATATATATATATATATATATATATATTATCTGCTGACGGTCAACTTGAATATTCAAATGAAGGAATGTGTAATATCTTAAACAATTATTTTGGTTCGGTATTCGTAAACGAAACACCTCAAAGTGAACTCCACACTGAAACCTGTGAAAAGTCCAGGGTAAACTTACTCACTACGGTAAATATAACAAAAGGAAAAATTTAAAAGGTGTATAGAGACACTCAAAGTTAATAAAACACCAGGACCTGACGGTTGGCATCCAAGAATCTTAAAGGAAATTAAAAATGAGATTGTTGTTCCATTAGAAATTATTTTCAAGAAATCCATCATATCCGGAGATGTCCCAAGAGAATGGAAGCTAGCTAACGTTACTCCCATATTCAAAAAAGGTGACAAAAAAAAAAATAACTATAGGCCTATAAGTTTGACTTCAATCGTAGGAAAAATAATGGAAACTATCATTAGAGATGCTATCGAACATCATTTAGAAAGTAACCGTTTGATAAATGATAGCCAGCATGGTTTCAGACGGAAACGTTCTTGCGTGACTAACTTACTCGAATTCTACAATACAGTTATCTCGAATTATGACAAAAGAAACAATATAGATTTAATATATCTAGACTTTGCAAAAGCATTTGATACCGTCCCACACCAAAGACTACTTACTAAATTAGCTTTACACGGAATAAGTGGTAGCCTATTAGGTTGGACTAGTAATTGGTTGAATGGTCGAAAACAGAGAGTTCTTTTAAATGGAAAAACTTCTAGATGGAAAAATGTTACAAGTGGAGTTCCTCAGGGTTCCGTTCTTGGACCATTTCTATTCATAGTATATATAAATGATATTGACAATGGACTAAAATCTACTGTTTCCAAATTTGCTGATGATACAAAACTGTGCGGAGTGGCAAATGATCACTCAAACCAATTAGATATTCAAGAAGATTTAGATCAATTACAGCAATGGTCTGAAAAGTGGCTAATGAAATTTAACACGAGTAAAGGCAAGGTAATGCACATAGGTAAAAATAACAGTAAGTACGATTACAAGTTATTTGGAAATTCGTTAACAAAAGTGGATAGTGAAAAAGATCTCGGTGTAATTATCAGTAACGACCTCAAATCATCCAAGCAATGTATTTCAGCCTCTCAGAAAGCAAATAAGGTTCTAGGACTGATTGAGCGATCTATTGATTTCAAAAGTCCATCACTCATTAACAAGCTATATAAATCGTTAGTTCGTCCACATTTGGAATATGCTCTTTCCGTATGGTCACCGAATCTCATTAAAGACATTGACAGACTGGAAAAAGTACAACGACGAGCCACAAAACTGATTCCAAATATCAAAAGTAAATCATACGAAAATCGACTAAAACATATGAATCTGTTTTCCCTAAAAAAGTGTAGACTCAGAGGTGACTTGATACAGGTTTTTAAGATTCTAAAGGGAATTGACAATATCAAAAGTGACAAAATTTTCACATTGAATGAGAATCAGACAAGAAACAATGGTCTCAAACTGTCCGGAAATAGATTCAATTTAGAAGTAGGTAGAAACAACTTTGCCAACCGTGTAGTTAATGAATGGAATAAACTTCCTGCACAGGTAGTGCAATGTAGTTCAGTTCGAAGCTTTAAGAATCATTTAGATAAACACCTAAGCAAGATGCTGCAGTGGTTATAATTTATTTTATATTATTTGTTTTTGTTTTGTTACCATTTGTCTGTTTGATTTTCATTTATTATTAGTTATATGTCAATTTATTATTACTTACTATTTACCTGTTTGTTTATTATTTAAATATACCTATGCATCTATTTATGTATTTTAGTTGTTATTTACATTATCATAGTTTTTATTTATTATTTTATTATTATTATGAATTTTTTCGCATCCGACCTAGATATGGACCAAAGGTTCTCCTGTCGGCATGCTCCGCCTTTGTAATCCTTTGTAATATATATATGTATATGTATATATATGTGTGTGTGTGTGTGTGTGTGTGTGTGTGTGTGTGTGTGTGTGTGTGTGTGTGTGTGTGTGTGTGTGTGTGTGTGTGTGTGTGTGTGTGTGTGTGTGTGTGTGTGTGTGTGTGTGTGTGTGTGTGTGTGTGTGTGTGTGTGTGTGTGTGTGTGTGTGTGGGTGGGTGGGTGGGTGGGTGTACATATATATATATATATATATATATATATATATATATATATATATTTATATATATATGTATATATACAGTATATGCTTGTAATCGAACATCATAGGAACATTTTGACGAGTATATGTGGACTAAGTGAAGGGAATCTTATTCATTATTTCCCCACTAACCACGAGTACTCTTCAATCATTAGTCCAAGAGACCATTAGCAAGAGCCTCATTGTGATGAGGGCCAGCTCAGGAGAGGAACTACGTCATTGCCGTTCCACTAATGCCACATTCAAGTATAAAAGGAAACTCTGCTTCCTATGGCACGCAGTCGAGCTCCTCTCATCCAAGACAGCAGTCATGAACCTCCAGGTGAGACGCCCCCTTTTTTAATTATTTATTCATGTAACTATGTTTTGTTTCCTAGCTAGACTTGTAGTGAACTCATATGTTCATGCACAAACTCGAATCTATATAGTGAGTGGATTCTTCCTTTTTGACGAAGACGTGGAGATACACGAATGCTGTCATTGCTGTTCGTTGCTAAACATAGGGTCATATGCAAGATATAAAAAGAATAGTCCCAGGTTGGGACATTTTCTAGAATATCATTCAAAGTAAGGAGCAAAACTGGTATAGAGGAGTTACATGCCCCATCTGCATTCAACATGTATAAAAATAATCAAATTTTTGGTTTTCTAGTCTGGTGCATTAGATTGTGAATTCGAAGCTAGGTTAACATTTAGAGTGGTACGCTGAAAGCCCATTCACTTACTTTACAAATTCATTTGTTTCCACTTCAAGTCTTACAGTTAGGTATTCATTATTGGCCATAGTTATTGTATAGGACAGCGTCTCTGACATACAAAAAAATTACCTTTTTCAGGTGGCTCTCACGCTAGTGGTGATGGTCGGGGTGGCGTGGGCAAACCCAACGGCCCTTCCCGAGGCAGAGGCCGATCCTCTGCCTGGCTACGGTGGTCATGGAGGCCACGGACACGGCGGCCATGGAGGCTACGGGTACGGCCACCACGGCAAGAGGAGCGCCGACCCCGAGCCAGGCTATGGACATGGTGGTGGACACGGGGGACGCGGACATGGCGGCCATGGAGGCTACGGGTACGGCCACCACGGCAAGAGGAGCGCCGGCCCCGAGCCAGGCTATGGACATGGTGGTGGACATGGTGGCCACGGGCATGGTGGCCATGGAGGCTACGGGTACGGCCACCACGGCAAGAGGAGCGCCGGGCCCGAGCCAGGCTATGGGCATCGTGGTGGACACGGGGGCCGCGGAGGACATGGATACGGAGGTTATCACGGATGAGCACCTCCTAGAGAACATCACCGCCATCTCCATGTTATCTGTTTTTATTTATTTATTGATAATAGAATGAGTACATTTTTTCCCCTGGTTTTCTTTTTCCATATTTTGACGTCTCGTATTTGACCCGAAATCTACACTACATAATTGGAGAAAGAACTTCGATTACGAGAAGAGGCTTTAAAGATTTTATGGAAAGTACTCACGTAAAAACACAAGAATGAAGGAGACTGCAAGAGACCATAAGGCCTAATCTAGGTAGTTCCATGTTCATTACCATCTTTCATTCTTACCTATAGATTTATCTAATCTTCTCTTAAAACAATCAATAGTTTCAGTGTTCACTAGACTGTCTGTTCCATTCGTTAACCACTCTATTGGTAAACAAGTTCTTACCTATTTCCTTTTAAACATAAATTTGTCCAATATAAATCCATTACTACGAGTTCTGCCCTGCTGTCTTAATAAGATGGCCTTGTTTGCGCCACTCTTGTTAAACCCCTGGACCCATTTGAACGCCTCTATTAGATCACCCCGCACTCTTTGTCTAAGCCTGTCTTCGTAAGTGTCTAAGCCCTTGCATAATTTTGGTCATTCTCCTCTGTACTAGTTCTGGTGAATTGATATCCATTCTATAGGACGGAGACCAAAACTTTACCGCATAGTCGATGTGGCCACTGTCTCCACTGTCGCCGCCTTTGTGGTTCTCACTTATGGACATAGCGACTCAATTCTTGTCGTTATTTTCTGTTCAGGAGAATGAAAATGTTGTAATCATCTAAATCTTTCTTCTGTTAATTTTTATAGAGAGCGCACTCTCTGAAGTTTTTGCAAGGAATCCCCCGAGAGCACATATACAAGATCCTACGTGAGCTTTGCAGTGACATAGCGATTTCCTTAGTCCAATGATCTTTAACTTTATATTCAAGATCCTCCCCAGAGGACGTGATCTTACAATCGTGAACTAGTTGAATTGTATCCTCCTCCACCCTTTCACCAATCAGATTCTTTGTTACAAGTCTTTACAGCAATATTGTTTATTTAGAATAATCTAGAGTCTCTGCATAATTCTGACTTGGGTTAGAAAGGAATGTCATATCAGCTACATGCAGATGTACCCTCGAGCTCCCGGGCTGCTATTTACAAAAAATATTTTTGTTACCTACACAAGGCGGAAAGCGGACTCAGGCAGCAACAACCCTTCCTCCATCCCTCCTTCCACCCTCTTTTCTATCACCCTCTTACAGTCGAGGACGGGTCTAACTATCACCAGATAGAGTGTAATGATTACCTCTGCTCTTTTGTTTGTAACCATCCTACCAATAAACCTTAATGCCCTGTTAACCCTATCCCTGATTTAATGCGCTGTTTCCTGGATTTAATGTACAGACTCGCTAACATTCCTAAATCCTTATCACACTCTGTTGTCTTTAATATGGATTATCTAAGTACCTGTTAGTTGAGCTGTGTAATCCTACGTTCAATACACTGTACTGTGAGATATTGAAATCCATTTGCCATTTCACTATCCATGCAAACTATTTATCAAGATCCTCCTGTAGTATCCTAGCATCTTTCTCCGATCTAATATGGCGTCCTATTTTAGTGCTATTCTCAAACTTACTAACATCACTATTAATCTCTTTGCCCAAGACGTTTACACATATAATGAACAATAAGGGGCCCATAAACGAGCCCGTGGAACTCCATTAGTAACACTACTCCATTTGGATTTTATACCGTTAATGGTGACCCGCTGTTTTCTGTCACTAATTCATGCTCTAATTTGTTCAAATACTTGACTTGATGTCAAGAGTGATCTAAATTTAATCGAAGCACCTGAAAAATCAAAAGAAGAATCAGATATTTGACATAGTATATAAATGGAAGTATAATGCGTTTTATTTTTGGTGTGTGCCTGCCTCTAGCATTCTCCTCTATTTTTCTTTAATTGAAATAGTATAACCACTTGCTACCTAATATACACCGTCACCCTAAAATGAACAAAAACAAGATAAGAAAATATGAGGTGGAACAACTTGATCTGCGTTTCGATCTGGAGAAGGCGCATGACATGGTAACTAGGATATAGATATGAGAAGATACAAAAATATAGGGTGCTGGCTATAGAATGAGGGCAGGGGAGAAGGCAGAAAGTGTTTTGAAGGCTGCATGAACAAGCAAAGAGATATCAGTGGAAGCAACGAAAGAGATGCAGACAACTATGTATGAATGAGGAGTGATAGGTGAATACAGGAGAAAAATTGGTGTGGAGGCTGTCCAAGTAAGGTATTCAAGAACCATGTGCGAAATATAGCAGTGTACAGGATGCTAGAGTTCACGAAGGGACATGAGCACAAGTGAGAATGGAAGTGAATAAAAGTGACCATCCTGAAGTGGATTGGTGA
>NC_134800.1:57541156-57548656 GCF_046742065.1 Oratosquilla oratoria
TATCCCCTCATAGAAAAACTCGTCGCTTGAATCTAGGCAACCTTCTCTAGTTCACGCTATTACCTACAGTCATTTACTTCTCCTACATCCTCACCATAAGTATTTACATTTTCATTCATCTCATCCATCTACACCTCTTCCCAGGGCTCTGTTCTATCCCCCACACTCTTTAATCTATACATGAACGATTTACCCACACCCCATACCCCAAAAATACAAATCTCTTTTTGGCTACCCTCCGTGTAAGGGGGAAAAGGCCTTTGGTATATGTATGTATGTATGTATGTATGTATGTATGTATGTATGTACACAGACGACATAACACTTACATGCACACATCTTAACTCAGACAGAACAGCAGAAACATAACAGCCATATCTCAGCACACTCAACAACTGGTTCACTAAAAGAATAATAAGAGTAGAAATAATAAAAGTAATAAAATAAAATAGAATAAAAAAAAAAAATAGCCCCAATCAAATCCACAACCACTCTTCTCACAAACTGGACAGCAGAACACAGATACATACTACACCTCTTTATCAATAACACACACACACACCACACACACACACATACACACACACACACACACACACACAAGGTTTTTTTGGTGTAACATACGATACATCCGTGTCATCTAAACAACACATCACAAACATAAACAAAACATACATCCCTAGACTCGACGCGCTTAAATCACTTGCCGGTACAATATTCGAACAAAACAGAAAATACCACTACAGTATACAGAAAATATATACGCTCTGTTAAATCATGCAAGCGCCGCATGGGCCCTTAACCTTATGAAAACACACCATAACACTCTACCGACTGTACACAACAAAGCCCTAAAATAATCACAGGCTGCACAAATACAACACCTACAGACCATCTCTACCATGAAACGAAATTCCTCAAAGTCAAAGATCACCTTGACATGAGAGGCACACAAACACTTGCCTCAGCGTGCACAAACACAGCCAACCCACTACACCACATAGCAGAACACGCACACACGTCACCAAACATCAAAACAACACCTAAATTCCTATACCTCACATAAATACTCTCTTCTTATCCTACACAACCACCAGATACCCGCATCTACAAGCATATCTATATTCATATGGCCCACTGCTCCATCAACAAACTGGAAGACAATGCATTGTTGTATGCCAGACCCCCTGATATCTATCCCTCTGAATCCTCTCTCCCATTGGAGGACAGAGACCTTCTTGTCCAGAGTGCGGTGTGGCCACCCCTTCTAAGTTACCAGGAGAGTCTAGATGACCACATCACAGATGACTATCCAAGATGTAACACTTCACCCAAGACATTATGGAAGACTTCACTGTTCACAGCCATGCACGCCAACAACACAATATCTTTGCTACAAGGGATTTGTGAGAAAACTCCGGTCCAGCCATGGCGTTCCTCAGGGAGACGGGACTGCTCGGACAGACAGTCTAGGTAACGACAACAACCTCTCTCCTTGATCTAGCTCTTGCATTTTATTCCCAGCATTACATATTTGAGACTCCCTCGAGGATCTCTACTTTTCAAATAGCTTTATATCATCACCAATCATCTCTTTCGTTGCTTCCACTGATATCTCTTTGTCCATGCAGCCTT
Organism: Oratosquilla oratoria; assembly: GCF_046742065.1. NCBI lineage: Eukaryota > Metazoa > Arthropoda > Malacostraca > Stomatopoda > Squillidae > Oratosquilla > Oratosquilla oratoria. Next base: position 57,542,792 of record NC_134800.1, read on the forward strand.
CAAAACACTTTCGGCTTTCTCCCCTGCTCTTACTCTATAGCCAGTCTCCTATATTTTTTGTATCCTCTCATATTTCTATCCTAATTTCCATGTCATGCGCTTTCTCCAGATCTACGAAACACAAATCAAGTTGTTCCATCCCCGCATTTTTTGGATCTCATTTTTGTTCGTTTCAGGGGGATGGTGTATATTAGGCAGCGAGTGTTTATACTTTTTCAATTAAAGAAATGAATGAGATTGCTAGAGACAGACACACACCAAAAACAAAACACATTATACTTCCACTTATATACTATGTCAAATATTTTATTCTTCTTTTGATTTTTCAGGTGTTTCGATTGAATTTAGATCACTCTTGACATGAAGTTAAGTGTTTGAATAAATGAGAGCATGGATTAGTGACAGAAAACAGAAGGTCACCATTAACGGTGTAAAATCCAAATGGAGTAGTGTTACTAATTGATTTCCCCAGACTCGTTTATGGGACCCTTATTGTTCATTATGTATATAAACGACTTGGACAATGGGATAAATAGTGATATTAGTAAGTTTGTGAACAGCACTAAAATAGGACGCCATATTAGGTCGGGGGAAGATGCTAGGATACTACAGGAGGATCTTGATAGTTTGCATGGTCAGTGAAATGGCAAATGGATTTCAATATCTCACAGTACAATGTGTTGAACGTAGGATTACACAGCCCAACTAACAGGTACTTAGATATTGCCATATCAAAGAAAACAAAATGTGAAAAGGACTAAGGGATGTTAGTGAGTCTATACATTAAATCCAGGGAACAGCGCATTAATACCAGGAATAGGGTTAACAGGGCATTAAAGTTTATTGCAAGGATGGTTACAAACAAAAGTGCAGAGTTAATCATCAAACTCTATCTGGTGATAGTTAGACCCGTCCTCGACTTTAAGAGGCTAGTAGAAAAAGGTGTGGAAGGAGGGATGAAGGACGGGTTGTTGCTGCCTGAGTCCGCTTTCCACCTTGTGTAGGTAACAAAAATATTCTCTGTAGATAGCAGTCCGGGAGCTCGAGGGTATATTTGCATGTAGCTGAGATGACATTTCTTTCTAAGCTAAGTCAGAATTATGCAGAGACCCTAGATTATTCTAAATAAACAATATTGCCATAAAAACTTGAAACAAAGAATCTGATTGGTGAAAGGGTGGAGGAGGATACAATTCAACTGGTTCACGGTTGTAAGATCACGTCCCCTGGGGAGGATATTAAATATAAAGTTAAAGATCATTAGACTAAAGAAATCACTATGTCACTGCAAAGCTCACGTAGGATCTTGTATATGTGCTCTCGGGGGATTCCTTGCAAAAACTTCAGAGAGTGCGCTCTCTATAAAAATTAAGAGAAGAAAGATATAGGAGATTACGACATTTTCATTCTCCTGGACAGAAAATAACGACTAAAGAAGTGAATAGCCATATCCATAAGTGAGTACCACAAAGGCAGCGACAGTGGAGACAGTGGCCACATCGACTATGTGGTCAAGTTTTGGTCTCCGTCCTTTAGAATAGATATCAATTCACTAGCATTAGAACAGAGGAGAATGACCAAAATTATACAAGGGCCTTGACACATACGAAGACAGGCTTAGACACCTTAACTTACACTCTCTGGAAAGACAAAGAGTGCGGAGTGATCTAATAGAGGCATTCAAATGGGTCCAGGGCTTTAACAAGAGTGGCGCAGACAAGGCCACCCTATTAAGACAGCAGGGCAGAACTCGTTGTAATGGATTTATATTGGACAAATTTATGTTTAAAAGGAAATAGTCAAGAACTTGTTTACCAATAGAGTGGTTAACGAATGGAATAGACAGTCTAGTGAACGCTGAAACTATTTATTGTTTTAAGAGAAGATTAGATAAATCTATAGATAAGAATGAAAGATGGTAATGAACATGGAACTGCCTAGATTAGGCCTTATGGTCTCTTGCAGTCTCCTTCATTCTTGTGTTTTTACGTGAGTACTTTCCATAAAATCTTTAAAGTCTTTTCTCGCAATCGAAGTCCTTTCTCCAATTATGTAGTGTAGATTTCGGGTCAAATGCGAGACGTCAAAATATGGAAAAATAAATTCAGGGGGAAAAGTGTACTCATTCTATTATCAATAAATAAATAAAAACAGATAACATGGAGATGGCGGTGATGTTCTCTAGGAGGTGCTCATCCGTGATAACCTCCGTATCCGTATCCTCCGTGGCCCCCGTGGCCCCCGTGTCCACCACCATGTCCATAGCCTGGCTCGGGACCGGCGCTCCTCTTGCCGTGGTAGCCGTACCCGTAGCCTCCATGGCCGCCATGTCCGCGGCCCCCATGTCCACCACCATGTCCATAGCCTGGCTCGGGGCCGGCGCTCCTCTTGCCGTGGTGGCCGTATCCGTAGCCACCATAGCCTCCATGTCCGTGTCCACCATGCCCACCACCATGTCCATAGCCTGGCTCGGGGCCGGCGCTCCTCTTGCCGTGGTAGCCGTACCCGTAGCCTCCATGGCCACCGTGTCCATGGCCTCCATGTCCACCGTATCCAGGTAGAGGATCGGCCTCTGCCTCGGGAAGGGCCGCTGCGTTTGCCCACGCTACCCCGACCATCACCACTAGCAGGAGGGCCACCTAAAATAAAAAAGTAATTTTCTATATATCAGAGACGTTGTCCTATACAATAACTATGGCCAATAATGAATACCTATATGTGACTTGAAGTGGAAACAAATTAATTTGTAAAGTAAGTGAATGAGATTTCAGCGTGCCACTCAGTGTTAACTTAGCTTCGAATTCACCACCTCATGCACCAGACTTCGACGTGGTTTTTATACATGTCGAATGCATATGGGGCATGTCATTCCTCTATACCAGTTGTGCCCCTTGATTTGAATGATATTTTAGAAAATGTTCCAAACTGGGACTATTCTTTTTATATCTTGCATATGACCCTACGTTTAACAACGAACAGCAATGACCGCATTCGTGCATCTCCACGTCTTCGTCAAAAAGGAAGAATCTACTCGCTATAGAGACTCGAGTTTGTGCATGAACATATGAGTTCACTACAAGTCTAGCTAGGAACAAAAGATAGTTACATGAATAAATAATTAAAAAAGGGGGCGTCTCACCTGGAGGTTCATGACTGCTGTCTTGGATGAGAGGAGCTCGACTGTGTGCCATTGGAAGCAGAGTTTCCTTTTATACTTGAATGTGGCATTAATGGAACGGCAATGACGTAGTTCCTCTCCTGAGCTGGCCCTCGGCACAACGAGGCTCTTGGTAATGGTCTCTTGGACTAACGATCGAAGAGTACTCGTGGTTAGTGGGGAAATAATGAATAAGATTCCCTTCACTTAGTCCACATATACTCGTCAAAATGTACTCCTGTTGTTCGATGACAAGTATATATATATATATATATATATATATATATATATATATATATATATATATGTATATATATATTGCTAGTAACCACTAAGGAAATCGGATGAAAACAGTAATTCCCAAGCGCTTTCGTGTAATTCATATATATATACATACATATATATATATATATATATACACATATATATATACATTATATATATACTGTATATATATACATACATATATATGTGTGTGTGTGTGTGTGTGTGTGTGTGTGTGTGTGTGTGTGTGTGTGTGTGTGTGTGTGTGTGTGTGTGTGTGTGTGTGTGTGTGTGTGTGTGTGTGTGTGTGTGTGTGTGTGTGTGTGTGTGTGTATGTGTGTGTGTGTGTATGTCGTTTGTCATCTGGTAGCTGCTTGATTTCCGTGGAGTTTTTATCAAACCAGTCTTTATGTTTTTTTAGAAGAGGGCCCAAGACATTCCAAGGCTCTGTAGTGTACAATCTCGCGAAATACATCCCACACATTCCAAGCCTGTGTTGTGTACAGTCTCGCGAAATATATGCCGCAATCCTTCCACGTCCTAGTTAGCCGGCTCGCTAGGTTCCAGGCGTTTCTCCAGAGCATATGACCCAAAGTGCCACAATAAACAACAACGACTGCATTCATAAATGTCCATATCTTTGTTCATGGAGGACAGAGCGAGGAGAAAGGAATTCCCCATTTCCTACAGGTATACAATATTCGTGCGGGTGTTATTGCCCAGTTCACGTGGCTGGAGTAGTCCGTGAGTGGTTTACTGGTCAGAAGAACCTTAAAGAACCCCTGGACTGGCCCAGCAAGGGTTGTGACTCCTCCCCTATCGAAAATGTATGGTGAAATATGGTGAATACACAGGAAGAAGACGAGGAGTTACAGCGGGTGCGTTGATGGCCCACGACGTTCAAAGCAGGTGGAAAATATTCCGGAGGAAACCACTCCTTGTGAGGAACATGCTATCCTCTGTACCAGACAGACGTCGTGAGGCAATTTTACATGGGAGGTGGACGGATCTATCGCTGAATCATTTGCATTACTCAATAAACTTCGTTGTATATAAACTTTATTTTTATCCATTGTTTATTTGCCATGGTAGATTCATAGTTCTCACCCCCACTAATGGGGAAAAAGGCCAGGACGCAGCAATATGTAGAATCGTATATTGATGTCACTAACTTGTCAAGTCATTGACACTTGTACAAGGTGTTCATATGCAGTGAGAATTTATGTATTTGTAGAGAATATATAAGACAAAAGTAATAACTGTATCAAGACAGACACAGACCAACTGTTGTTGCCTTCAAACATTATAACTAAAGGCAACTCTCTTTCAGTGATAGTCCCCAAGTTACAATGCGGCTCTGCCCTGTATACACTAGCGTTGTGATCACCGGGTGCCCAGCGGATTAAGGCTCCACGGGCAGATGTTGTGCAGTCGATTCGAAACCCACTAGTAGCACTGGTTGCTACAATGACTTTTTTTCTAGTAACTATGGAAATCGTTCCATCAAGGGTGCTACCCGAGCAAATTGATTTCAGCGATATTGAGCGCCTTTTAACATTGTGTTACCTACAAATATGTAACCTTCGACAAGTGAAAAGACAACATATATTTTTTATACTAAATCGCACATAGCCCTTTTTTGAGGACTCACGATAAAATTAAATTGACTAAAAACACTCATTAAAAAATCCACGTCATATCGAGATATCTCACGCCGTTTACAATGCCCCACACATGTTACGCTTCCACAGCAAAATACCGCTTCACAAGTACAGGTCTACCTAGCCTCGAACAGGTACTCACGTATCCACACGACTCGCCACCAACCACTATTGGACTGATGTTGACATTGGTCATTGATTATTCATTTGGTTATGTGTCTATCCACACAAGTCATATCAACTGCATGGATATAGTGGAAATTCCGATAATGGTAAACTGGTTATTGTAATAGTGATTGCTCCGACCCATTCAAACGGTCTTTGTCCCCCTTACACGATATATATATATATATATATATATATATATATATATATATATATATATATATATACTAGCCAATTACCCGCGGGTTGCTGCGAGTTCGTGAATAATCCCTAACCTAACCATACCATACCTAACTTTAACTCTTAACCCTAACCAAAAAAAGTTTCAAATGAAATATAGCTTTAAACACTCCCCTCCCAGATGTGTGCCCCCTACCCGAAGGTTGGGAAACCCTAGTTTGAAAATACATGCATAAACAAACACAAATATCATGTGCATATTCTTTTGCGTGCGCGTGTGAGTGTGTGTGTGTGTGGATTGACAATAAATGCCTACAGCTAAAATGTGAAGAAATGTATCTACTCTATTTATCTTCAGAATATATATAGTTATAGGGGTTTATTAAAAAAAAAAAAACTAGGAACAGTTTGTCAATAATAAATTTCCGCCGCACTAAA
>NC_134800.1:57551156-57553656 GCF_046742065.1 Oratosquilla oratoria
ACCGCGTTCGACGAACCGTTAGACCGTGTAAACCCCCTCTAACGGAGACGTGGAACAAGGGAGTGTGAGGAGGTGAGTTTGGAATAACCCACGTATATAGTCGACGTAGGGGAAGGGGATTCGAATCAGTTTATAAGAACACTGACCATTTCTTCCCAACTCTTTGAAGACGTGAGTCAAACCAAAGAAAAAAGTTGAGTAACTTCTCGGGAGGTTCAGTGGCTCTTTTTATTCCATTTTCAGAGTATAGATGGCGCAGATTAAGGCACTGGGTAGAGGAGCAGAAAACGAGAGATTCACCGGTGACTATGATATATATATGTGTGTGTGTGTGTGTGTGTGTGTGTGTGTGTGTGTGTGTGTGTGTGTGTGTGTGTGTGTGTGTGTGTGTGTGTGTGTGTGTGTGTGTGTGTGTGTGTGTGTGTGTGTGTGTGTGTGTGTGTGTGTGTGTGTGTGTGTGCAATTAGAATTGAACAACACAAGAAAAATGTTAGGGATGGCAATAATTCTAGTGGAATATTCAAGCATATTGAATTAAATAATCATCCAGTTGATTGGGGTAATGCCCAGGCAATCTATTATACCAACAACATAATAGCAAGAAACTTAATAGAGTGTAGTTTGATCCATACCACCAGTGATCAAAATACCAACCTACACAAGGGCTTATATAAACTTGATCATTTTATCTGTCAAGAAATAAGCAAAATAATATCAGGTAAAATGTAACCCTGCGACTGTGACCTAATGTCGCCCTACCATCATTAGTGGACGCATTGACCCTTGCGACTGTGACCTGATGTCGCCCCACCATCATTAGTGTATTGACATTGACCTTCCGCCTTCCAGGGGGTAATTGTCCGCTACCCTTATTCAAACTCTCCTTGTTCATTTTTCCATGTATATACAATCTATGCATTTCTATTACTATGTACATTTTGCACTGAAGATGTAATATACGAAAGCGCTCTGCTTCGTTAGTTTCTTTTTCCAAATGGTCTACTTTGCATAAGTGAACACACGTACCCGTGTTCTTATTAGTATATGTGCGTGCGTGTGTGTGTGTGTGTGTGTGTGTGTGTGTGTGTGTGTGTGTGTGTGTGTGTGTGTGTGTGTGTGTGTGTGTGTGTGTGTGTGTGTGTGTGTGTGTGTGTGTGTGTGTGTGTGTGTGTGCGTGCGTGTGTGTGCGTGTGTGTGTGTGTGTGAGAGAGAGAGAGAGAGAGAGAGAGAGAGAGTGTTTGTATGCATGTATATCAGAGTGCAGGTAGAATAAGAATCCACAAAGATGAGCATAAACTGTTTATTATTAACTTAACGTTGCGACAGACCAAAAATTCTTCATCATAATGGACACTGCAGTTATCGCAGAGGGACCTCATTTACCTCCCATACCCTTGGCGCCTTCCACGCCCACCACCTCGGCGGCTCTTCCGCCCACGGCTTCTTCCGCGCCCTCTGCTCCGGCCTCGGCGTCGGGTCGGCTCGGGGCTCCTCTTCTGGAGATGGTGGTCGGCTGAGGTGCCGAGGACCTCGATGCCGTCCATCTCGCCCACGTCCAACACGCTCAACTGGAGGCTTTCCTCCGTGTCCGTTGCAGGTTGCGAAGAGGATGATGCACTTGCCCACGCCAGGCCCAAGGCCACCAGAAGGATCAGCTGGAGATCAAAAATTTATATATTCACATATATATATATAAATATATATATATATATATATATATATATATATATATACATATATATATATTATACTGGTGAAAAATGTAATACATTTGTCGATCACGTGTAAACATATATATATATATACATATATATATATATGTGTGTGTATACAAATATATATTTATATATATATATACTACAATAAAGTAGTAGCCTCTGTCTGTCTGTTTGTTCACGAACTCCTCCTACGGTTTTGGAGATAGACCCCCATAACCATATATATTCTGATACCCTATCACACACCATGTTAGCCTTTGTAAGGAGAAAGCATGTAAATGTAAAATGATTGTATAATTTTACCAAATGTTGAAATATGGATTTATGGTTATTTGATTTTATTGCGAGTTAAGAAGTAATTAATATTTGTTTCAATTCTTCTCTTACTGCCGAGTGCCGTTCACCATGTAGTGTTAACAATCCACTACAGTGGTTAGGTTAAAGATTATTCACGAACTACTCCTAGAATTTTGCAGATAAACCCATATAACCATACATATTCTGAAACCTTATAACCCAAGGTACTTGGATAACTATCTTTCACTTGTTTGTCTGTTTGTTCACGAACTCCTTCTAGGGTTTTGGAGATAGACCCCCATAACCATATACTGTATATTCTGATACCCCATCACTCCAGGTACTTGGATAACTATATTTCATTTTAAAAAAAAAATGGTTAGGGTTAACGGTTAAAGTTAAGTGGGGTATGGTTAGGTTAGGGATTATTCACGAACTTGCAGCAATGCGCGGGTAATTTGGCTAATATATATATACATATATAT
>NC_134800.1:57556156-57581156 GCF_046742065.1 Oratosquilla oratoria
TCACGGACCGTGTGGCGTTGGCCCAGGCGGTAGCTGTGTGGCTCAGAGTAAGCCTGACTCGAACGTCCAAGCCATGCAGCTCAGTCGCCAACCAGCTGTCACCTCGGACCTAAGGTGACCTGGGCATCGCTATATCAGCTTCCTTCGGCTATCGCTACTCCAGTGACACACCGCGAACAGTCTCCTGTGTTGATGTACAAACTGTTCCGAACTATCTGCGAGGAGGTTGAGGTCCGCCAGCCCCGCAAGTCACAAAAAAAAAAAAAAAAAAAAAAAGCTCTCCGGGCCAAGAGATGCCACCTGTCTTGCTCTGAGTCAGGAACCGAAAAGGCGTGTTATCAACTACCTGGGGCCAAATCTCAAGTAGTCACACCATTCACCTTCAATATCCAGATTTTTTTTTCCTTAGATGGCTCTTTCTAAGATTCCTTCAAGACAAATTATGAATAACTTTAATGAGATTCTATCGACCTCTACTGTGCCTTTTTCAGTCTTGATCTTTTGTAAATTGATGAAATTGCAGTGATGCCATTCACGGAAATGTTTAGTAGAAAGTTGCAAACATATTTATTTGCATCGTGTATGCTCAATGGACTTAATGTTACAAGTTTATTCTCCTTAGTCAAGCAGTAAGACTTATGGCAGTCTCTTGTTTTTTTTCAGATAGTCTATAGTTCAATGGCCGGTTCAGAATATTTTTGTTAATTCACAACTAAAGATTTGACAAAACTGCTTGTGAAAACATTAGAGAAGAGCCTATATACATTTCCGAGCCTAAAAGGACGATAATTGCTCATGCATTTTAGTCTTCTTCTTCTTATTCTTCTTCTTCTTCTTCTTCTTCTTCTTCTTCTTCTTATTCTTCTTCTTCTTCTTCTTCTTCTTCTTCTTCTTCTTCTTTTGTGTGAGGCAAAATTACATCATTAAACAACGCCTCTGGGTTTTTTTTTAACACTTTATGAACAGTTGAGTCATTCTCCAGTGAGGTGAGTTTCTTTCTTTGCATCATTTAAAATATCTACCAATGTGTCATTTTTCCTTGCGTTTTTTTTTTTTTTCAGATGGTGTCATTGGTTTTGACGTCTGGTACATTGATAATGACTAATAACATATTCAGTGACAGAAATATCCTACTTAATAAGTAAAACTGGTGGTGTAGAGATGGTCCTGAGTAAACGAAGTTTGCAATGAAGCTAGAAATGTCCATAGATGTTGAACAAGAAGAAGAAAAAAGAGAGATTAAGGTTATTTGTAAATGTTGTTCCGAATAAATTTCTCTATGGTTAACCACATCATTACGGTGACATGTTTTAGGAATTTTGTTATGTTAAAGTGTGGACGATGTGCAACAGTAAGTGGTGGCCCCGGGAGATCTCAATGCCTCATCGCTGTATGAGCCCAACTGTCCTTAGGTGGAAGACAATGGACAAAGGGTGTCACTGTATTGTAAAGGTTAAAAGAACATACACTGGATGAAGAAATGTATGGCATTGTTGTATAGTAAATGTGGTTTGTGTGTATGAAAGGACTCTGGAAAATAGTGAGGAAGTCCACTCTGTAGAAAGATTTACAAGTGTCAAAAATCATTTGAGTTCCAGCTTCTTTTCCCTCCAAATCGTCTTTACCTTTTCGTTCGGTACAACTCAACCTATTTTGGAATAATTGTGTGTACATCGATTTTGTTACCGTTGTATACTCTAGTTCTTTAGAAATGCGTGTCATATGCAACATAAGTACGGGATATTTTCAGTGTATACATTAGGTAGAAATAACATAAATATCAAGTAGTTTGCTGAGTCCTGAGTAAAGGGGCTATCACACTGGTCTATTTTTCGTCGGAGGTGCCGCCCACCGCCTGAACTTTTTCCGCCGTAAAATCACTATGGCGAAATATTTTGTTTTCTCAAGAATTTACATAGGATGTCATAAGATATGCCGAAGGGAAATCATTTTCCCCCAGCATATCTGATGATTTCCCGAAAGCTGTGGGCTGCAAGTCTGCTCCAACAGCCGGAGGAAAATATGCCCAGTGTGATAACCCCTCAAGGGATGGTTGTTCAACTGGCCAACATAATTTACACGACTAGATAGCAGTTGCCTGCCTCGACTACGTGTTAGCTGAGAAAGTTTATGATTAGTCCTGAAGTAAGACGGTGACCAGGACAAAGGGATTTCAGTTAAATAATCACTTCAGTATTAAAGGTGTTGGAAAGGAAAGAAAAAGACGGAAATGCTGAACATGATAAAAGTTTATCTCGAGATATTTTATTCTTAGTACGAAGGACAAAGATAAATCTCCTTGCACTTATCTAAGCATTTCATCCATGATAACCGTAGCCACCTCCGTGGCCACCTCCGTAGCCACCTCCGTAACCACCTCCGTAGCCTCCTCTGTGTCCTCCGTATCCTCCTCCGTATCCTCCTCCATGGCCCCCGTATCCTCCGTATCCTCCTCCATGTCCTCCTCCGTGGCCGCCGTGGCCGCCGTAGCCTGGCTCTGGGTCGGCGCTCCTCTTGCCGTGATGGTGGCCGCCGTATCCTCCATACCCTCCGTATCCGCCGTGGCCACCGCGGCCGCCGAAGCCGCCGTGGCCACCGAAGCCGCCGTGGCCACCATGACCTCTGTGTCCGCCGAAGCCACCATAGCCAGGCTGGGGATCAGCGTCTGGTTCAGGGAGGGGGGATGCCTTCGTCCACGCCACTCCCAACACCACAACAAGAAGGACCACCTAGGGAGGATGCAAGTCGGCAGAGTTGCAGTGTCATTTTCAAAGTGGGAAATTTCAAAAAGGGAGATAAATTGTCTATATGGAACTACAGGCCAATTAGTTTGACATCAGTTATAGGTTAAATGCTTGAATCAATAATAGCTGATAGACTTAGAGATCACATTGAGAGACATAATTTGATTCGTGACTCACAGCATGGTTTCTCTAAGGGTAAATCATATGTGACTAATCTTCTATCTTTTTACACTAACATATATAAGGCGTCAGACAACAATGATAGTTACGACGTTATTTACCTTGACTTTAGTAAAGCGTTCGACAAGGTGCCTCGCCAGAGACTACTAAGTAAAATCAAAGGCAGTGGCATAGGAGGAAAAGTGTATGGATGGATTAGAGTTTGGATCAGTGACAAAACAGCGGGTCACCATAAATGGGGTAAAATCCAAATGGGGGAGTGTTTCTAATGGAGTTCTCCAGGGCTCGGTTTTGGGTCTCTTATTGTTCATTATGTACACAAACGACTTGGACAATGGGATTAATAGTTAGCAAGTTTGCGGACGACACTAAAATAGGACGCGTAATTAGGTCAGGAGGCGACGCCGAGATTCTGCATGAAGATCTTAACAAATTGTTCACATGGTCGGTGAAATGGCAAATGAACTTCAATATCTCAAAGTGCAGCGTGTTGAACAACCCCGAAAGCAGATATAGCTTAAATAACACGTTTTTAGAGAAAATTTAATGCGAGAGAGATTTGGAAGTTCTTGTGAGTCCTGACCTCAAATCCAGGAAATAATGTATTAATGCCAAGAATAAAACTAAATGAGCATTAGATTTCATTACTAGGACGGTTACGAATAGAACTGCAGAGGTGATTATCAAACTCTAGCCATTAGTTAGACCCCTCCTTGACCTATACGGTACAGTTTTGGTCTCCGTCCTATAGAATGGACATCAATTCACTAGAATCATACAGAAGGCCAGTGATATTTACCTTTATCTAAAGAAACCAGGTAATAGACAAAGTAAAAAGTCGTATACATAACATTCCCTATACTATTGTCTGTGCACCCTGGGGAATCCGTTCAGAGTGTAGCATACATTCTGCCAAATCAACCTTAGTACATGCCCCTCTCCCTCTTGCTTTCCATCTATATACCATTTGATTTTTTCTAATATTTTGTATATAGTAAAGGAAGCTGTATAGTACAACAAGTATCACTTTTTTTTGGATTATAACAACGCTTTGAATAAATTCTATGATACATGGCATAGTTTTCCCCTCCATGTTGCCACGCCGAGGAGGTGTCACAAGTGAAACAGGTGGGATGGGTCATAGGTAATCGTTGTTGTAGTTCTAAAAAGTGATGATCATTGATGATACTCATTGTACCATACATCTTTCTTTACTTTATAGAGAATATGAAATATATATATGTACCCGGTATATATATATATATATATATATATATATATATATATATATATATATATATATATATATATATATATATATTTATCAAATAGCACATAGATGATTTGGCACGACGTATGCTACACCCTAGACCAGAGGTGGGGAACCTGCGGCCTTCCGGGCCATCAAGTGCGGCCTTCTGCGGCCTTCGAAATTTAAAAAATGGGTATTTTCTTTTATACATATGTATATTTTTAAAATAAAAATAGAAATTTAAACTGAATTTTTAGAGCGGGGGTGGAAAACTTACACCGTTCCCTAAAAAGGGATAAAATAATTGAAAAAAATGAATAATTTGTTCAGTATGGCCTCTATGTAGGACGATGAATTGTAAGGTGGCCTTCATGCACAAAAAGGTTCCCCACCCCTGCCCTAGACGAACTCCTTGAGGCGCATAGACTATAGTCTACTACGCTTGATATTTATTATCGAGAGTAGATTTATTCAATAAAAAAAATTTGCTACAACTGGTATAAGTAAGAAAACTTTTGTTTAACTGTGCACGTGAGAGAAGCATTAAATGAAAACCCATGTTTCCATGGAAGCATGGATATGTGTAAGTGACCCGGACTTATTTCCTTTTGGTTTTGAATTGGAAATCTCACCTGGAAGTTCATGTTGCTCGTCGTCACCCTGCTGGATGTCGTCTGTGCAGGTGAAGGTTTGAGCAGCCACTTATATATAGGATCGTGACCTTCCATCCGCAAAGAAAAAACACAAAAAGTAGTGGTCCAGTGCGTATTGTTCCGCCTCATCATGATACGCGTCAATGAGACCATTCCACCAGAATTTTCCTTTCATTCTGAAATCCATCATAAAGAATGAAGCTGTTCATTGTCGACTTTTTATTACATATATCACAATACTCGTGCTTCATCACTTGTGAACAAATCAGGAGTTGCATAAAGTCAATTTTAAGTCCATACCCATACTACATCCATACCACCCACTTCTTTTAGATGACCACCCTCCAAATATATACATACACGCACACACACAAATATATATATATATATATATATATATATATGTGTGTGTGTGTGTGTGTGTGTGTGTGTGTGTGTGTGTGTGTGTGTGTGTGTGTGTGTGTGTGTGTGTGTGTGTGTGTGTGTGTGTGTGTGTGTGTGTGTGTGTGTGTGTGTGTGTGTGTGTGTGTGTGTGTGTGTGTGTGTGTGTGTGTGTGTGTGTGTGTGTGTGTGTGTGTGTGTGTGTGTGTGTGTGTGTGTGTGTGTGTGTGTGTGTGTGTGTGTGTATGATGTGTGTGTGTGTGTGTGTGTGTGTACATATATATATATATATATATATATGTATGTATATATATATATATATATATATATATATATATATGTACATATATATACATATATATACATATACACATATACATATACACATATACATATACACATATAGGCCCCTATCTCTATAGTTACATTAGAGATAAAAAGGTTGTTAGGAATCACATTGGTCCACTATTATCTGCTGACGGTCAACTTGAATATTCAAATGAAGGAATGTGTAATCTCTTAAACAATTATTTTAGCTCGGTATTCGTAAACGAAACACCTCAAAGTGAATTCCAAACTGAAACCTGTGAAAAGTCTGGGGTAAACTTACTCACTACGGTAAATATAGCAAAAGAAACAATTAAAAGGTGTATAGACAAACTCAAAGTTAATAAAACACCAGGGCCTGACGGTTGGCATCCAAGAATCTTAAAGGAAATGAAAAATGAGATTGTTGTTCCATTAGAAATTATTTTCAAGAAATCCATCATATCCGGAGATGTCCCAAGAGAATGGAAGCTAGCTAACGTTACTCCCATATTCAAAAAAGGTGACAAAAAGAAACCAAATAACTATAGGCCTATTAGTTTGACTTCGATCGTAGGAAAAATAATGGAAACTATCATCAGAGATGCTATCGAATATCATTTAGAAAGTAACCGTTTGATAAATGATAGCCAACATGGTTTCAGACGGAAACGTTCTTGCGTGACTAACTTACTCGAATTCTACAACACAGTTGTCTCGAATTATGACAAAAGAAACAATATAGATTTAATATATCTAGACTTTGCAAAAGCTTTTGATACCGTCCCACACGAAAGACTACTTACTAAATTAGCTTTGCATGGAATAAGTGGTAGCCTATTAGGTTGGACTAGTAATTGGTTGAAAGGTCGAAAACAGAGAGTTGTTTTAAATGGAAAAACTTCTGGATGGAAAAGTGTTGCAAGTGGAGTTCCTCAGGGTTCCGTTCTTGGGCCACTTCTATTCATAGTATATATAAATGATATAGACCATGGACTAAAATCTACTGTTTCCAAATTTGCTGATGATACAAAACTGTGCGGAGTGGCAAATGATCACTCAAACCAATTAGATATTCAAGAAGATTTAGATCAATTACAGCAATGGTCTGAAAAGTGGCTAATGAAATTTAACACAAGTAAATGCAAGGTAATGCACATAGGTAAAAATAACAGTAAGTACGATTACAAGTTATTTGGAAATTCGTTAACAAAAGTGGATAGTGAAAAAGATCTCGGCGTAATTATCAGTAACGACCTCAAATCATCCAAGCAGTGTATTTCAGCCTCTGAGAAAGCAAATAAGATTCTGGGATTGATTGCGCGATCTTTTGATTTCAAAAGTCCATCACTCATTAACAAGCTATATAAATCGTTAGTTCGTCCACATTTGGAATATGCTGTTTCCGTATGGTCACCGAATCTCATTAAAGACATTGACAGACTGGAAAAAGTACAACGGCGAGCCACAAAACTGATTCCAAATATCAAAAATAAATCATACGAAAATCGACTTAAGCACATGAATCTGTTTTCCCTAAAAAAGCGTAGACTCAGAGGTGACTTGATACAGGTCTTTAAGATTTTAAAGGGAATTGACAACATCAAAAGTGACCAAATTTTCACATTGAATGAGAATCAGACAAGAAACAATGGTCTCAAACTGTCCGGAAATAGATTCAATTTGGAAGTAGGTAGAAACAACTTTGCCAACCGTGTAGTTAATGAATGGAATAAACTTCCTGCACAGGTAGTGCAATGTAGTTCAGTTCGAAGCTTTAAGAATCATTTAGATAAATACCTAAGTAAGATGCTGTAATTATTATAATTTATGTTATATTATTTGTTTTTGTTTTGTTATAATTTGTCTGTCTGATTTTCATTTATTATTAGTTATATGTCAATTTATTATCATTTACTATTTACCTGTTTGTTTGTTATTCAACTACACCAATGCATTTATTTATGTATTTTAATTGTTATTTACATTGTTATAGTTTTAATTTATTATTAATATGATTTTTTTTTTTTTTTTTTTTTTTTTTTTTTTTTTTTTTTTTTTTTTTTTTTTTTTTTTTTTTTTTTTTTTTTTTTTTTTTTTTTTTTTTTTTGCATCCGACCTAGATATGGATCAAAAGGTCTCCTGTCGGCATGCTTTGCCTTTGTAATCCTTTGTATGTATATGTATATGTATATATATATATATATATATATATATGTGTGTGTGTGTGTGTGTGTGTGTGTGTGTGTGTGTGTGTGTGTGTGTGTGTGTGTGTGTGTGTGTGTGTGTGTGTGTGTGTGTGTGTGTGTGTGTGTGTGTGTGTGTGTGTGTGTGTGTGTGTGTGTGTGTGGGCATATTTATATATATATATATATATATATATATATATATATATATATATATATATCGTATTTCTATGTACTGTATGTGTGTGAATTTGTGTATGGATGTATGTATTCACCAGTAGTCTATAAGTTACTCCAGTAATTTCTTATATGTTTCCCGTGGAGCAATTATACATAACGAACACTTGCAAAAAAATTACTCCTTCATTTCTGTAATCCATTCATTTTGCATTTTGTATTTTTGTTGGTATCGTTTTCTTTCTTCTGTCCATTTCCAATACTTTGCATTTCTTGCATCAGAATTCATTTCCACTTCTGGTTCCATATATGTATCTTATTCCGGTCTCCCTGTGATAACGTCTATTTCTAGTAACGCATCAATTCACTCTTGAGTAAAAACTTAACAAGTAAATACAAGACCTTCTTTCTATGAATCCAATTAGGTCATCTGCAAAGATTCTCCTGTCTTTCAAATATTTTGTCCATCTGTCCTTGTTTCGGTGTTTTGGTGCTTTTCCTTTGTCGAACGAGCATACATTTAGTTATTAAATCTTATTCATCAGTTGTTCTCTACATTCTTTGAGTATTGTAGCAGGTTCAGGCTATGGTAAAAAGGAAAGAGAACTAATGAACCCTTGACCTTTATTGGTAAGCTTTAGAACTGTTTTCACATGTTGCCCGAAGCCGTATGTATACCGCGTGCGCAAGTTCCCGTGGCGAATAATTATTCCTAATGGCGTTGGGTTTGGTCAGCGTCGGGTCAAGCTGACCAGGATGGTATGTGCGTCAGATTGCGCCCAGAGGTACATGCCACGTGTTTTGCACAGTATCATATTTGAGATCCCATCAGATTTCGGGACTTTCCTCATATTTAATGTTTCCAGCAATTCTTGTATTTTTCGCACTAATGCCAATCAGTAACGTGGTTTATAAATGTTCCTAACTCCTCTTCTAGGTTACTTTCCTTGGTGGATACATATTAAAATATTGTTTGTTATTGCAGTTTGGGCGTTTCTCATTTCCATAGACAACATAACATGCACGGAAATTTTCAATATATTGATTCCTTCCCTATGTCTTAATTTGAAATGAAAAAATCTATCGTACTTCTTTCGTTCATCTGTACATTTGTCAATTACACGCGTAATAAATTGGCAACTGCGGCAAGTCTATGAGTGGAAACACCGTCTGAAGACGTAGCCTTAATTAGTACAACATTTTTCTTATCAAGTACATGATAAAACTGCAATAAGCAGAACTTCGTACTGACAAAGCTTCGCCCTAACATGGTGTTTAATAACATATCTCTTGTTTTCTGTGACTATTTTTGTTTGACGGGGTCCTCTTTTACTCCTAATATTCAACGCTCTCTATCTTCTTTTTTTCACATCTTCCGGTAAACCAATCCTTCCTTCAATTTAATTCTCGCTTTTATTCCTACCACACATCTTTCCACTTCCATGTTGTAAAAATTCTAAATAATGTCTCATTTCTTCTGATAAGTACCACAGCATCCATTTGAATCTATCCAGCATCCTTTGATCCAAGACGTTATGAAAAGAGTGAAAAGGAAAGTACAGGAAGGCTCTCCGAGCGTGGCGTGACTCTGCACGTCGACAGTTTTTTTGTATTTTACCAGCGATACCTCGAAGGACACAGCTCACTATAAAAGAAGTGCTCTACCCACCACCTGCAGACACAACAGTCCTGACAACGAAGAACGTCATGAACTTCCAGGTCAGTCTTGTGCTTGAGAACATCACATCCAACCAATGTTAAGAATCAAGACAAAATTAAAATCGAATACTTAGATGAGTTTCTACACATACGATCTACCATCAGTCAATTATACATCTACATGAACCTTTTCACATACACAGATGCACAAACACAGTTACAACTAATACTGAGTTATAAATCCACACACACAACAGATGCCGAGGTAAAGTTACACACACACAACAAATGCACATGAAAATGAACGTACCAACACATAACAAAACGACTATGGCCTGTTATACGAGCCAAGTGTACAGGTTCAACACTACATCCTTGTTTGCTTGTGTCCTTTCCAGGTAGTCCTACTAGCGGTGGTACTGGGAGTGGTGTGGGCCAAGGCAGCCGCCCTCCCTGAACCAGACGCCGACCCCGAACCTGGTCATCGTGTCCATGGTGGCCACTTCGCATTCGTACGTCATGGCGGACACGGAGGACTCGGAGGAGGCCATGGAGCAGGATACGGAGGAGGATACACGGGCCATCATCACGGCAAGAGGAGTGCCGACCCAGAGCCAGGCTTTGCACATGGAGGACATGGAGGAGGAGGCTTCAGCCATGGAGGACACCGAGTAAGCCATGTGACCCATGGAGGATACACCGGCCACCATTACGGCAAGAGGAGCGCCGACCCAGAGCCAGGGTTCGGACACGGAGGAAGACGGCACGGAGGACATGGAGGCCACAGGGGAGGAAACCGAGGATTCGGAGGACGCCGTTACCATGGATAACAGTGTTGTGTCTGTCGAAAAGGGGAGCCAATTCTTCCCCTTCAATAGCATCAATATATCAATAAAAATGGTCACATTATTCTATATCTTAATCTCCACATATGAATCAATAGAGATTTCAATCAAATTTTGTTTCTCAGAATAGACCACTTCTCATTTGAAGACCTTTAAAGTTGTGTTGTCATCTCGCTCAATACTCGTCTAATGGGTTAATTCCGGAAAGCATCTATGTAGTTCCTTCTAAGGATGTCGTTCTGCATGAATTTAAGAGATCCTATTCAGGAGATTCTATTCGACCAGAGAAATCCTTCTGTGCGCTCGTGTGCAAGCCGATATTCTTAACCTTGACCTTGCAACTTTTAACTTAGTCACTACAATCGCTGATTCTGTAGCATATCAAACGTAGGGCTACACAACTCCGAAAGCCGATATAGCTCAGATAACACGTTTTTAGGGAAAACTGAGTGCGAGAGAGACTTGGGAGTTCTAGAGTGTTCTGACCTTAAATCCGGGAAACAATGCATTGGTGCCAGGAGTAAAGCTAACAGAACATTAGGTTTTATTGCTAGGACGATTACGAATAGAAGTGCAAAGGTAACTATCAAACTCTAGCGTCAGTTTGGCCCATCCTTGACTATGCGGTACATTATTGGTCTTCGTCCTATAGAATGGACATCAATTCACTAGAGTCAGTATAGAGGAGAATGATCAAAATGATATATGGGCTTAGAAATTTACCTTACGAAAAGAGGCTTAGACACCTTAACTTGCACAGGAAAGACGTAGAGTGCGGGGTGATCTAATTTGAGGTATTCAAGTGGATCAAAGGCTTAAACAAGGGTGACGCAAATAAGGTCATCATATTAAGACAACAGGACAGGACTCGCAGTGATAGATTTAAATTAGACAAATCTAGATTTAGGGAAATAGGTAAGAATTGGTTTACTAATAGGGTAGTCAACGAATGGAATAGATTAGTAACCACGTAGTGAGAACTGAAACTATCGGTTGTTTTAAGAAACGGTTAGACAACTTTATGGATGGGATGACATGTGGTAATGAACATGGAACTGCTTAATGTAGGCCATATGGTGTCTTGCATTCCCCTTTATTCTTATATTCTTATAAGTCCTGCTTGCATCATGGGTAATGTGGAAGCTAAGATTTTTGACCGACACTGATGGATCCCTTGCATGCCATGGTGACTGCAAATATATTTCCCAAATATTCTATTTAAAAAAAAAAAAAAAAAAAAATCTTGGTTTCATCGTTTACAGAAAGGTGTACACCTACAGAATCAGCGATGGTAGTGACTAAGTTAAAAGTTGCAAGGTCAAGGTTAAGAATATCAGCTTGCGCACGAGCGCACAGAAGGATTTCTCTGGTCGAATAGAATCTCCTGAATAGGACCTCTTAAATTCATG
Source organism: Oratosquilla oratoria (assembly GCF_046742065.1). Taxonomy (NCBI): domain Eukaryota; kingdom Metazoa; phylum Arthropoda; class Malacostraca; order Stomatopoda; family Squillidae; genus Oratosquilla; species Oratosquilla oratoria. The sequence goes on from NC_134800.1 coordinate 57,567,949, forward strand.
CAGAACGACATCCTTAGAAGTAACTACTTAGATGCTTTCCGGAATTAACCCATTAGACGAGTATTGAGTGAGATGACAACATAACTTTGAAGGTCTTCAAATGAGAAGTGGTCTATTCTGAGAAACAAAATTTGATTGAAATCTCTATTGGTTCAGATGTGGAGATTAAGATATATAGTAATGTGACAATTTTTATTGATATATTGATGCTCTTGAAAGGGAAGAATTGGCTCCCCTTTCCGACAAACACAACATTGTTATCCATGGTAACGGCGTCCTCCGAATCCTCGGTTTCCTCCCCTGTGGCCTCCATGTCCTCCGTGCCGTCTTCCTCCGTGTCTGAACCCTGGCTCTGGGTCGGCGCTCCTCTTGCCGTAATGGTGGCCGGTGTATCCTCCATAGGTCACATGGCTTACTCGGTGTCCTCCATGGCTGAAGCCTCCTCCTCCATGTCCTCCATGGCTGAAGCCTCCTCTTCCATGTCCTCCATGTGCAAAGCCTGGCTCTGGGTCGGCACTCCTCTTGCCGTGATGGTGGCCCCTGTATCCTCCTCCGTATCCTGCTCCATGGCCTCCTCCTAGTCCTGCGTGTCCACCATGACGTACGAATGCGAAGTGGCCACCATGGACACGATGACCAGGTTCGGGGTCGGCGTCTGGTTCAGGGAGGGCGGCTGCCTTGGCCCACACCACTCCCAGTACCACCGCTAGTAGGACTACCTGGAAAGGACACAAGCAAACAAGGATGTAGTGTTGAACCTGTACACTTGGCCCGTATAACAGGCCACAGTCGTTTTGTTATGTGTTGGTATGTTCATTTTCATATGCTTTTGTTGTGTGTGTGTAACTTTACCTCGGCATCTGTTGTGTGTGTGGATTTATAACTCAGCATTAGCTGTAACTGTGTTTGTGCATCTGTGTATGTGAACTGGTTCATGTAGATGTATAATTGAATGATGGTAGATCGTATGTGTAGAAAGCCATCTAAATATTCAATTTTAGTTTTGTCTTGGTTCTTAACATTGTTTGGTTATGATGTCCTCAAGCACAAGACTGACCTGGAAGTTCATGACGTTATTCGTTGTCAGGACGGTTGTGTCTGAAAGTGGTGGGTAGAGCACTTCTTTTATAGTGAGCTGTGTCCTTCGAGGTACCGCTGGTAAAACACAAAAACTGTCGATGTGCAGAGTCACGCCACGCTCGGAGAGCCTTCCTGTACTTTCCTTTTCACTCTTTTCATAACGTCTTGGATCAAAGGATGCTGGATAGATTCAAATGGATGCTGTGGTATTTATATCCGTGTTTATGCCGAAGTACATGGCCTACCGTTGAAGCACAAATGCACACACGCGCGCACGCGCGAGCACCATCCAGATTATATTTCCTTGTTATAAAAAGAAGTAGGTATGGGTACTGGAAATACGCGCTTCCTTTAGGTAAGAATAATAATTTAGTTATTAAATATCATATGATTGTAGGGAGAAAAAGTTGTAGAAACCAAAAGATAGTGTCACAAATTTGGGGTTGTGACACATCGTTTATTTATTACCATTTTTCCAAATGTTTTGAAACTGTAGTTATCAAATACTTTTGTTCAAGGACCTAGCCGATATAGTAGGCTTCACATTTTTGTCTCTTCACCTCCTATCAGTTATCGTTCCTTCTACTCTGTGGAATTAACAGAATTCTTAAAGCCTTTAGCAGCTGCTTCTTGTTATTTTCCTCACCATTATCCTTATTGATTATTGCGCCAACTTGGTCGTCAGTTGTTGAGCCTTAACGAGTTTAAAGAATTTCCTATTCATAGAAAGTTATCCCGCCCTTTTCGTTCACGGTGCCCATCTATGTCGAGGTCCAGCGATATCACGAATGTTTCAATGATTGAGCTTGGAATATAACAACCTTGCAATTTTATTGTTTCGCCATGTAACTGTAACTTTCTACCTTATGTTTAAAATTAGTATTTCAACTCAGCGTTACCTTTTAAATTTGTATCAACGGTTCAAACTCCCCCATCCCTTCGCACTTACCACTTCTCTTATAGGTTAAGTAATTAGGCTAGTTGATTTGGCTAGTTAGGATTTATAATCCTCTTTGGTGTCTAGTGATTGTCTCAAAGGGACTATTAGAGACGATTCAACTCCTGCATACACATTACACTCCATACCCATTCGGAAGCAATGACTTGAAATTAAGAAACTTGACAACATTGTACAACGTCTAGTCCGTACCCGCATTGGGCATCGGCAGTTAATCACAAGTCCTCAAAGGGTGAAGTGCGCGTCTCGCTCATTAGGAAGAGAAATGTGTTCCAACCGCATGGGCGGCTATCAAGACTTTCCTTCTCATTCTATGAACTATAAGTGTATCACGCATCAGCAGCCGCATCCTCCAAGTTTAGAAGCCCATCGTTTGTTGGAACCGAAATTAAAGAGGGCAGTAAGCCAAGAGAGACGCATAAAAACGTGGAGGAATTTATAAGATTTTTAGTTAGGATTCAAAGTGCGCAGGGCCTAGGTGGAACCGGTAAATCATAGGTGTTTAATGTGTGCAACATTTCATTTAAGTTATGTGTTCTTGTGTTTAATGTTAAATTATTGGCATTCTAGTTGTGTGTTTAATGTCAAATTGCTTCCATTCTAGCTGTGTGTTTAATGTCAAATTACTGGCATTCAGGTTCCTGACTCGTGTGATGATTCACTTTACATTACTCGAAGCCATTTTCGTAATCGAAGTGACGTTCCTGACCCACGAGGAACGGACTCATTCGGTGTTCAGACCTCCCCTCAGCCATGATGCTGTTTCTTAAAACAACCGATAGTTTCAGTTCTCACTACGTGGTTACTAAATCTATTCCATTCGTTGACTACCCTATTAGTAAACCAATTCTTGCCTATTTCCTTAAATCTATATTAATTCCTTCCCTATGTCTTAATTTGAAATGAAATAATCTATCGTACTTCTTAGGTTCATCTGTACATTTGTCAATTACACATGTATTAAATTGGCAACTGCGGCAAGTCTATGAGTGGAAACACCGTGTGAAGACGTAGCCTTAATTAGTACAACGTTTTTCTTATCAAAGTACACGATAAAGCTGCAATAAGCAGAACTTCGTAATAACAAAAGCTTCGCCCTAACATGGTCTTTAATAACGCCTCTCTTGTTTTCTGTGACTATTTTTGTTTGACGAGGTCCTCTTTTACTCCTAATATTCAACGCTATCTATCTCTGTTTTTCACATCTTCCGGTAAACCAATCCTTTCTTCAATTTAACTCTCTCTTTTATTCCTACTACACATCTTTCCACTTCCAAGTTGTAAACATTCTGAAAAATGTCCTATTTCTTCTGATAAGTGCCACAGCATCCATTTGAATCTATCCAGCATCCTTTGATCCAAGACGTTATGAAAAGAGTGAAAAGGAAAGTACAGGAAGGCTCTCCGAGCGTGGCGTGACTCTTCACATCGACAGTTTTTTTGTATTTTACCAGCGGTACCTCGAAGGACACAGCTCACTATAAAAGAAGTGCTACACCCACCTCCTGCAGACACAACAGTCCTGACAACGAAGAACGTCATGAACTTCCAGGTCAGTCTTGTGCTTGAGGATATCACAACCAACCAATGTTAAGAAGCAAGACAAAACTAAAATCGAATGTTTAGATGAGTTTCTACACATACGATCTACTATCAGTCAATTATACATCCACATGAACCTTTTCACATACATAGATGCACAAACACAGTTACAACTAATACTGAGTTATAAATCCACACACACAACAGATGCCGAGATAAAGATACACACACACAACAAATGCACATGAAAATGAACGTACCAACACATAACAAAACGACTGTGGCCTGTTATACGGGCCAAGTGTACAGGTTCAACACTACATCCTTGTTTGCTTGTGTCCTTTCCAGGTAGTCCTACTAGCGGTGGTACTGGGAGTGGTGTGGGCCAAGGCAGCCGCCCTCCCTGAACCAGACGCCGACCCCGAACCTGGTCATCGTGTCCGTGGTGGCCACTTCGCATTCGTACGTCATGGTGGACACGGAGGACTAGGAGGAGGCCATGGAGCAGGATACGGAGGAGGATACAGGGGCCACCATCACGGCAAGAGGAGTGCCGACCCAGAGCCAGGCTTTGCACATGGAGGACATGGAAGAGGAGGCTTCAGCCATGGAGGACATGGAGGAGGAGGCTTCAGCCATGGAGGACACCGAGTAAGCCATGTGACCTATGGAGGATACACCGGCCACCATTACGGCAAGAGGAGCGCCGACCCAGAGCCAGGGTTCAGACACGGAGGAAGACGGCACGGAGGACATGGAGGCCACAGGGGAGGAAACCGAGGATTCGGAGGACGCCGTTACCATGGATAACAATGTTGTGTTTGTCGGAAAGGGGAGCCAATTCTTCCCTTTCAAGAGCATCAATATATCAATAAAAATTGTCACATTACTATATATCTTAATCTCCACATCTGAACCAATAGAGATTTCAATCAAATTTTGTTTCTCAGAATAGACCACTTCTCATTTGAAGACCTTCAAAGTTATGTTGTCATCTCACTCAATACTCGTCTAATGGGTTAATTCCGGAAAGCATCTAAGTAGTTACTTCTAAGGATGTCGTTCTGCATGAATTTAAGAGGTCCTATTCAGGAGATTCTATTCGACCAGAGAAATCCTTCTGTGCGCTCGTGCGTAAGCCGATATTCTTAACCTTGTCCTTGCAACTTTTAACTTAGTCACTACCATGGCTGATTCTGTAGGTGTACACCTTTCTGTAAACGATGAAACAAGGAAGTTTTTATTAGAATATTTGGAAAATATATTTGCAGTCACCATGGCATGCAAGGGATCCACCAGTGTCGGTCCAAATTTTTAGCTTCCTTACTACCCATGATGCAACTGACAAACAGGACTCATAAGAACTTAAGAATGAAGGAGAATGTAAGACACTATAAGGCCTACATTAGGTAGTTCCATGTTCATTACCACATGTCACTCCATCCATAAAGTTGTCTAACCGTTTCTTAAAAGTGTTTTCTTTAACTAAGCAGATTCCTGGGTGTCGAGTGAGATGGTAAAGTGGGCTGGATGTCCTGCGAACGGGACATGGTAGAGTAAAAGTGGTATATTCCGACGATCACTAATTAGTTGAGACGTGTCCACAGACTCAGCTCAGGTGGAGAGAAAAGGGAAACGGGAAAATACCGTAGATCTTTTATTGATGTGTTCATGCTTTTCAAGGGGGATATCTGGCTCCCTTTCTTGACAGACACAATACTCTTATCCACTGTAAGTGTATCCTCCTAATCCTCGGTGTCCTCCTCTGCGGCCTCCGTGTCCTCCACGCCGTCTTCCTCCGTGGTTTACTAATAGGGTAGTCAACGAATGGAATAGATTTAGTAACCATGTAGTGAGAACTGAAAATATCGGTTGTTTTAAGAAACGGTTATACAACTTTGTGGATTGGATGACATGTTGTAATGAACATGGAACTGCCTGATGTAGGCCATATGGTGTCTTGCGGCCAGATGAACAAGTCTTTCTTTTATGGCATGGTGTGTCCTTCGGGGCGCCCCTGCTGGGGAAATGAATAAAAAGCAAAGATGTGCTCTGTCATGTACTCTATGAAGGACTTCTTTATCTCTGAAACAGTATATCCTTGGAACAGTAACTCTGCAACAAATACTGGATGAAAAATTCTTCTCTTTTTTTTCTTTATATGCCCACTGAACTATGCTATTCGAAAAATAAAGACAGTGGTAGAAAGATGATGCTCAATAAATTAGATTAGTATTACCCTCACAAATATCGTGTTTCAGAAACAATTATAAATGATTCACCAACAGGAAGAAATGGGACGAGATTTGTTTACACTTTTTCAATGAGGTGACTGAAGTTTATCAAGTTACTTTAATGGCTAAAGAAAAACATTTGCCTTGATATGATTACAGCGTAATGAATGTAGCTTGTGCGTGCAAGAGGGCACAAAAAACAAAGATGACCATTCTGTAGAATGATTTGCAAGTGGCAAAAGTAAAAGGAGTTTCGGTTACTTTGCTTCCACATTTTTTTTTCTTTTTTTTGGGGGGGGGTAAGTTACAACAACACCCCCCAACCACCACCACCACTTTTTTTTTTATTATGTATTAACTAATATTACTTCATTTCATCATTATCAACTGTTTTCTTTGCTTTTTATCACAGTGTGTCATATGTAAGATAACTGCATGATAGTTCTAGTATGTACATAGGGTGGAAGGAAAACAAATATATAGTAGTTAATTGAGTGCTGGGTATCAGATTTTTGCCCAAGATGGCAACACATTTTGGACACCAGAGCGAGCGGTTATCCGCCTCTAGGAAGAATCAGTTGACTGAAATTGTCTATGAGGGAAACCATGGTACACAACATAGAAATCGTCGCAGAGGAGAAGGACCTCCAAAGTTTGACCATTTTGGAGGCTGTAATCATAAAAGATTTACAACCCATTATTAATGTACAAACATATGATTTCTCCCTCCTCCCCAGCATGAAACCTACACGTAGGAGACATTTGTTCACCAAAATACAACCACCAGATCAGAGAACACCCATAAAGGTCCAAAATATCCCCGCAGAGGATAAAATGTCATGCCTTAGGCAATCGGCTAGGCTTAGGAACCAACCAAATAGCGCCAGCCAAACAGAGGAGTCATTAAGTGACCTCTCCAAGTTTTGCCTTTATACATATTTATACTCGTCTTGGTCACACTTCCCTTCATTCCAACTGAAGATGCAGAACGATCTGCGAAACGTCTTGGATTTATTATACTGTGTTTTGTTTATTTTCATTTATTTTGTATATAACATAGACTTCTGTGTTAATATAAGTTACCAATGTCAATTGGAAATTTGCTTCTTCCCCTCTCATTTCCCCAGGAATCTACTTTCCGAAAGCTAGAAAGCTTAAGAAAGAAATTAATTTCTAATGAATTTGCTGTCGTTTTCAACAAAATATATATATATATGTATATATACTGTATATATATATATGCGTAAATAACCACTAGGAAAAGTAAACTAACGAAGCAGAGCGCTTTCGTGTAATTACATCTTCAGTGCAGATACAAAGAAGAAATTATAAGATGAAGAAACAAGGTACAGAATATATGACATAGTGAAGAGGGCATTCGGAGAGGTAGTGGAAGAAGTACACGTGACGGACGTATGGGCCGTCCTGGTAGCCAACAAGTATGGGACGTTTGGGCCGTCCTGGTAACCAACAAGTATGGGACAACTGCTCATAATTTATATTACAATTCAAACAATTTTGAAATTTCATGAGAAATAAAACTATCTAATTTGTACAAACCTTGATGAAGATTAACATTTATCCCCTTACTAGATTTGATCAAACTGCATTCAATTAAATTTCTTTCTGTTATGTTGTTGTTGTATGTGATGACTTTAGCGTTATCCCAGTCAACTGGGTGGTTAAAATGGTTCATGTGGTTGAATATACCGCTAGATTGGTTTCCCTCTCTAACGTATTTCTTATGTTGATTGATTCGTGTTGTGAGTGTTTTAGCAGTCTGACCAACATAAAACTGATTACATGATTTGCAAGGTATTTTGTACACACACCCTTTATTACTATTGACAGAATTATTTATGAGCAGTTGTCTTACAGTGTTCTTGTTATTGTAAACTACATTAATGTTAAATTTACGTAACATATTTGGAATATTTTACTGGGATAACGCTAAAGTCATCACATACAACAACAACATAACAGAAAGAAATTTAATTGAATGCAGTTTGATCAAATCTAGTAAGGGGATAAATGTTAATCTTCATCAAGGTTTGTACAAATTAGATAGTTTTATTTCTCATGAAATTTCAAAATTGTTTGAATTGTAATATAAATTATGAGCAGTTGTCCCATACTTGTTGGTTACCAGGACGGCCCAAACGTCCCATACTTGTTGGCTACCAGGACGGCCCATACGTCCGTCACGTGTACTTCTTCCACTACCTCTCCGAATGCCCTCTTCACTATGTCATATATTCTGTACCTTGTTTCTTCATCTTATAATTTCTTCTTTGTATCTGCACTGAAGATGTAATTACACGAAAGCGCTCTGCTTCGTTAGTTTACTTTTCCTAGTGGTTATTTACGCATTTGTGAACACATGCTCCTAGTGTTTATATTGCATATATATATATATATATATATATATATATTTTTTTTTTCCAACCACAATTCACTTTTGATTCCATGCCATCGCAGTCGAGACTGACGAAGAGCTCGAAGGAGGCATATATGTGGAAACTGATATGTGGTCGGACCGAGGACTCGAACTCAGCTCGGACGTAACAAAGTGTCAGTGACTTAGCCCATTGTGCTCTCTTGATAGCGCAATGGGCTAAGTTACTGACACTTTGTTACGTCCAAGCTGAGTTCGAGTTCTCGGCCTGACCACGTATAATTTTCCACATATATGCCTCCTTCGAGCTCCTCGTCAGTCTCGACTGCGATGGCATGGAATTAAAAGTGAATTGTGGTTAAAAGAATTACAAAGGAGGAGCATGCCGGCAGATCTTTTGGTCCATAACTAAGTCGGATGCGAAAAAAAGATAATAATGATAGATAAATAAATGAATAATATTTATGATAATATAAATAATAAATAAAATAAATAGATAGGTAAAGGTAAATAATAAACAAACAGGTAAATAGCAAATAATAATAAATTGACAGATTAATAATAATGGATGATAATCAAGCAAATAATAACAGACAAATAATAACAAACAAATAAAATAAATGGCAGGCATTACAGTATATTGCTTAGGTGTTTATCTAAACGAATCTTAAAGCTTCGAACTGAACTACATTGCATTACCTCTACAGAAAGTTTATTCCATTTATTAACTACGCGATTGGCGAAGTTGTTTCTACCCACTTCCAAACTAAATCTATTTCCTTACGATTTGAGACCATTATTTCTTGTCTTGTTCTCATTCAATGTGATTTTTTTTTTCTTTTTCTTTTTTTTTTTACTTTTGATGTTGTCAATTCCCTTTAGAATTTTAAAGACCTGTATCAAGTCACCTCTGAGTCTCCGTTTTTTTTTTTTTTTTTTTTTTTTTTTTTTTTTTTTTTTTTTTTTTTTTTTTTTTTTTTTTTTTTTTTTTTTTTTTTTTTTTTTTTTTTTTTTTTTTTTTTTTTTTTTTTTAGAAAAACAGATTCACATGTTTTAGTCAAATTTTGTATTATTCATTTTTGATATTTGGGATCAATTTTGTGGCCCGCCGTTGTACATTTTCCAATCTGTCAATGTCTTTAATGAGATTCGGTGACCATCCAGAAATATCATATTCCAATTGTGGAAGAACTAACTATAGCTTGTTAATGATAAATGGACTTTTGAAGTAAAAATATCGCGCAATCAGTCCTAGAATCTTATTTGCTTTTTCAGAGGCGGAAATACACTGCTTAGATGATCTGAGATCGTTACTGATGATTACGCTGAGATCCTTTTCACTATCCACTTTTGTTTACGAATTTCCAAATAACTTGTAATCCTACATATTGTTATTTTTACCTATGTGCATAACCTTGCATTTACTTGAGTTAAATTTCATTAGCCACTTTGCAGACCATTGTTGTAGTTTATCTAAATATTCTTGAACATCTAATTGGTTTAAGTGATCATTTGCCATTCCGCACAGTTTTATATCATCAGCCAATTTGGAGACAAAAGATTTCAGTCCGTGGTCTGTATCATTTATATATATTATGAATAGAAGTGGCCCAAGAACGGAACCCTGAGAAACTCCACTCGTAACATTTTTCCATCTAGAAGTTTTGCCATTTAGAACAACTCTCTGTTTTCGATCATTCAACCAATTATTAGTCCAACTTAATAGGCTACCACTTATTCCGTGTGAAGCTAATTTAGTAAGTAGTCTTTCGTGGGGGACGGTATCAAAAACTTTTGCAAAGTCTAGATATAAATCTATATTGTTTCTTTTGTCATAATTCGAGATGACTGTGTTGTAGAATTCGAGTAAGTCACGCAAGAACGTTTCCGTCTGAACCCATACTGGCTATCATTTATCAAACAGTTACTTTCTAAATGATGTTCGATAGCATCTCTGATGATAGTTTCCATCCTTTTTCCTATGTATATATACATACTGTACACATATATGAAATAAAGAAAGGATTTATTGAAAACGCGTAAGAGTTTTTAATATTTATCTAAAAATTATTACATATAGTGTTCGAAAGACAGGGTCAGGGCAGGGTAGGCTGACGATACCTAGACTTATGTGGGACAGAGAATGGGAGACTGGAACTAGAAAGGAAGTGAAGGAGAGGCTGGACAAGCTCCAGATTTTTTTTTTTTTCCAATGAAATCCGTTCACTTCACTTTCTAGTGTTTTTGTGCGTTTTTATCTTATCTGCTCATCTATTAACATGTCTATTTTATTTTGTGTGATCTTTTTCATTTTAGATTATTTTATTTGTTTGTTTGTTTTATTTTGTTTTATTATCTTTTACTTACCTTACTTTATCTTATTTTATTTTATTCTATTCTGTTTTATTTTCTATTGTACCTTCCTTTTTTATTCTATTTCATTCTACTTTATTTTATTTTATTTTATCTTATTCCATTTCAATTTAATAAGTTTCTTTTTTATTCACTTCTATTCATTACCACTGTCCAATTTTTTTTTTTTTCTCTGTCTTACTGCACGCACTCCCATTTCCGGTATACGTAGGTACTACCAGCCGTAGCCACCATGTCCATAGCCGTATCCACCGTGTCCAAATCCGCCAAATCCGCCTCGACCGAATCCGCCAAATCCGCCAAATCCGCCTCGACCGAATCCGCCAAATCCGCTACTACCGAATCCGCCAAATCCGCCAAACCCGCCATGCCCGAATCCGCCATGGCCGTAGCCGCCGTATCTGTATCGACGGTTACTGTATCCACCGCCGTATCCGTGTCCATACCCGTATCCGTAGCTTCGGCTCGGTGTTGCCGTCGCGTGGGCGAGGACTAGAGCCAATAGGACAAGACAAAGAACCTGAGGGAGAGAAAGTCGCCGTCAGTAATGGGTCTTCGTTGGCTGCTTGGTAGGTTGGTTGCAGTGTACTGTAGACAGCAACTACTTCTCTCTCTCTCTCTCTCTCTCTCTCTCTCTCTCTCTCTCTCTCTCTCTCTCTCTCTCTCTCTCTCTCTCTCTCTTTTTTTTTATCCATTTCTCTCTTTCATTCTCACTCTTTCTCTTTCTTCCTCACTTTCTCCCTCTCTCTCTCTCTCTCTCTCTCTCTCTCTCTCTCTCTCTCTCTCTCTCTCTCTCACACACACACACACACACACACACACACACACACACACACACACACACACATAGAAAAAAACCTTAGTGGGCACTACCATTTTTTTTCATTGCTTCACCACACGGATAGCAATGAAATGTCCAATCGATACTGAGAATACTTAAGGAGTTCTTCTTATTACAGTAAGTTGTTAGAGTGATGTTCATTTTCTGAATTCAGAGGATGCTTGACTCGTTCTTGCTTTCCGGATACGTCGAGAAGTAGCCTTTTTAAAATTATTTTAGTAACAGGGTTTTGAGCGACAGGCTGCCAATCCTCCCCCTTTCTCTTCTTCCTCCTCTCGTTCCTCTTGGTTCGTAGGTTTCAACTGGAGAGGCTTCGGCATCTCCACTTACACTCTCTGGAACAGCCTGGAACAAACTTTGGGGTTGTGACCTCCTGGGGTTTCTTAGGGGGTCACAAAGGATTCGGGAGACGAATATATTTTCATGTGTTTGAATTAGATACTTGGGCTTCTACCAGTTGGGTGATTGCAACACTGGTCACAAGTGCGGTGGCCTGTTACAGTAAACATAACCACAATCAGTGTTTTATCAACCACAATCAGTGTTTTATATTGCCTTTTCACAAGGTTCATCGTTTCAAAATATATTTTAGGAGTTACGGTAATACCCTGAAGTGTCTTGGGGGGGGGGGTCACAGGATGAAAAGGGTTAAGAACCACTGCTCTGGAAAGAGGCAGAGTGCGGGGTAATCTAATTAGAGGTGTTCAAGTGGATCAAGGACTTTTACAAAGGGGACGCAAGCAAGGTCATCATATTAAGACAACAGGGCAGGACTCGCAGTGATGGATCTAAATTGGACAAATTTAGATTAAAGAAGGAAATAGGCAAGAACTGGTTTACTAATAGGGTGGTCAACTAATGGAATAAACTTAGTAACCATGTAGTGTAGGCCTTATGGTCTCTTAGTGTCTCCTTCATTCTTTTGTTCTTATGTTCTTATTACTCACGACAGACTTCATGGTGCGGAGGAGAGGCCTGGTGATGTGGTGTCCGTCAATGAAAGCAGCTACTTTTATGCACAGGACTTTCATCTAGTCCCCACCCACCGGTTCCCCCGTCACGCTCTAAAGACATGGAGATTCCTCCTGGCGCTGGGGAGGTCTAGCGGATGGGCGGAGGGTGGGAGAATTGGGAGATGTGGATGAGCAGGCCGAGGGAGGGCGGTTACTGTGGTGCGTTTTTGGCGCTGCGGCTTTGAGTTTACTTTTGGATGAATTATGGTGAGTTACGATGATAAAGCACAAGAACAAAAGGTCTTTTTGTCCAGAGCGAGGCTGGATGAACAACAACATTTTGCCGAGATGTTTACCCAAATTAATTATTTAAACGTCGAATCGCTTCTGCTAGTATTTTATGCTCCATTTATTGACGACGTGGTTTGCGGTTATTATTTTCTACCTACGAGTAATTATGGGTTGAATCTACGTTCCGACAGCTTGAGGTCTTTTTTTTTTTTTTTTTTTTTTTTTTTTTTTTTTTTTTTTTTTTTTTTTTTTTTTTTTTTTTTTTTTTTTTTTTTTTTTTTTTTTTTTTTTTTAGAGTAAGAATATTTTCAGGTTGAAATTAATCAATTCTTTTTTAAAATGTAAAGGTATGCATTTGTTTTCCCTAAATTGTTGTTTTTCTAAAGAGAAGAGGCTCCATTTTTTTAAGTTGCTTTTGTATGCTTTGTTTCGGTATGAATTTTGTAGTTCGCCGCTGCACTGTTCCCAATCTATTAATGTCTAGAATTAGATCTGTGAAGCATACAGAGACAGTAAGTTCCAAGTGTGTATGGAACAGTGA
>NC_134800.1:57596156-57608656 GCF_046742065.1 Oratosquilla oratoria
GGGAATGGAGAAATAGATGATGGACGGGGGATAGGAAACGCAATAAGGGAGGAGTTGGAAAGGAAATGCGATGGGAAAGGATGAAGGAAAAACGAAACGAAAATGAGAAGAAAGGAGAAGAGGAAGGTTCAAAGTGGATGTAAAATGGAAGGAAGGCACAGGAGGACAGGGAAGACATAAAGGAGAAAAGATGATGAAAGTGAAGGAGGGCATACCGAGGAAAAAAAAGAGGAAGAGCTTGAAGAAGAGAGAGCTCTTGCATAACCTTAGGGATCGTCGTAGTCAACACAATGTTCACTACAAAAGGAGCTAAGCTGGGATGGAAGCAGGTTTGGGATGGGTGGGAGTGACATGAGTTGGATGGGTGCATGCTAAGTCTGGCTGCCTCACTTATAAGGAGGAAGAAGCCTTTGGCCTAGAGATAGATAGATAGACAGAGAAATCACAATTCCAAGTGAACAGCTGTTGTGGTTTGCTCACTAGAACATTCACTAACATTCACCACAACGGACGCAGTTCTAGCTGTATATGGTAAGCATTGTATTCCAGTTGTTCACTCCACAGGTACGCAGCCGACTTGCGTGTCAAAATGCCCCTCTCTGGTTTACAGTATGTGTGTGCAACCATGCGTGGGCAACGACAGATTAGCCTTCTCATAATGAGGTTCTTCCTAAGCCAGCGATTGTCAAGACTGGAGTCCATGGTCCCCCAAAGGGAACCATGATAAGAATTTAAGGGCCGTCATGGTCTGCTGTTACAAAATATACATTTCTATATAATGTAGTCTCGTGATGGAAGTTAAGCATGTCACGAAAATTTAACAAATATAAGATAGTTATGATTGTCAACTTTGTAATAGATCATAGGGTTTCTCTTCGTCAAGATTTTATTATCTTTTTTCACCTTTTTAGGCGGGGGTGGGATTTGGGTGAAAAATAAAAGGGAGCCAGAGGAAAGATGAGAGTTCATGAAGGGGCGAATGGAGTGAAAAAGGTTGAGAGCCACTGGTCTAAGCAAAATAACATTGTCTGGCGCCAAAAGCATTTCCAGAATGACCGCGCGCTTAGACTACTTCAACCTCTTTCGACCAGAGACAATGCTACTTCAAAAGAATCAATCAGTGTCAGGACGCCTTAGAAAAGAAGTATGTACCCCAACCTTGATTTGGGTAGTCTTGCAATGAAGATTGTCAAGGGACCGGCATCTCGACCATGGGGTTGATCAGCGGTGTTCCACAGGGTGCAGCGTTATATCCGACGCTGTTAAACCTCTTCATTCACGACTCCACATCTCATGTCCCGCATACATCAAAGCGTTCTAATAAATAGTCGACCTAGCAATAACAGCACACATTTCCTCATCCACAGAAGCACACGTACATACCTTAACGAGTTGATGTAAGGATAGACAAATAGTTGAGGAGAGTGGTGTAGAGAAAAATCCAGGATGTCGCAGGAACACTTCTATTATTTTACGTTTCGACAGAGTTTTCCTCAGATAGTATATTACAGGCAAGTTATCAGACAGCAAATACATATATCCTCATTTGGGTCATTTTGCGGGATATTTTGAACCTTTCCGAGTTTTCACAGTGACCAAGCCTGCTGTGTTTTGTGGTACGTTAATGAACTCTTCCTTTTGATTGGTCGTTTCTTCATTGTGTATGTTTGCTACTTCTAGGATCCTACATGTTATCTTTTCCATACCCGTGTGTAACATTTCTTAACTATTCCAATTGGGCATGTGGCCTTAAAGAACTAGAAAGGAACTATTGATTGTCTCAGTCAAAACTTCTGGTAGAGTAATATCCACTGCTTCTTCAAAACTATAAAGGAGAGGTTTAAGGAGTATATCAGTACAGAAGAATACTAGAAGTTAAAAGTGAGTTTTTGTTTTTTGAGTGGGGAGTAGCCTCAGATCATAAAAGAATGCTGTTTGAGTGTGATATCACTAAGGCCCCTAATATATTGATTGATCAAAGATGTACTGTCAGTATCCCAGAGCAATGTGTGAACATCAATAAGTAATAAATCTGTTGGAACAGACTTGGTGTATCTCTTTCCTAATGGTCCCAAATATCTGACTTACAGATTTCAACATTCGATCAAAACATACCTACTCGTTACATTCTATAACCTTCTCATCCTGTTATGATTTATTTATGTGCACAAGAAATGTTACTCCGTAATCTAAGTGAATTTTCTACAAGCTAAGCCTCCTTAAGGGGATTAGATTCTAAAAATGGGATTGAATAATTTTTAATGGAGTTAGATCCTTTTTAATGGAATTTAAACCCTCTTAATGGGGTTAGATTCCTCTTAAAAGATCAGAATCCTCTAATAAAAATCCAGCTACCTTAAGAGGAATCCAACCCCTTTAAGAAGGATCCAACTTCATTAGAAAGGATCCAAAACCCTTAAGCTCAGTCTAATTCCGGAGAACTTGTTTGGGCCGCCAGTGTTGGATCTCAAAGAACGGAGGAGACTGCAGGACTCGTGCTAATGGATTTAAATTGGACGAATTTAGGTTTAAGAAGGAAATAGGTAAGAGCTGGTTTACCAATAGAATGGTCAATAAATGGAATAGACTCAATAACCATATAGTGAGCGTTGTTTTAAGAGAAGGTTAGATAACTTCATGGATGGAGCAGCCTAGTGTAGGTCTTATGGTCTCTTGCAGTCTCCTCCATTCTTATGTTTTTCGTAAGAGAGCTGAAGCAGCATAGTGTAGGCTTGCAGTCTCCTCCCTTCTTATGTTCTTCTGTTCTACGTAAGTGAGCTGCAGCAGTTCCTAACGATCTTAGAGCTGATTTCGAGGAGGAAGATGAAGATGGAGAGGACATATCCGATGGAGGCAAGGAGGAACAAACCCTGCAGGTGATTCAGGTTCAGAGGAACAACAATCTCCTGAAAGTGGGAGGGAGAAAAAATAATACTAGAATTATTATTATTATTATTTTTTTTTTTTTTTTTTTTTTTTTTTTTTTGGCTGGGATGGTATGGCAATAAATGAAAACCTAAATCTATATTTCTAAGATTTTTCACTTTACAAATGGGAATGGAGATACAGTATCTGAAGGCCAGAATCTCAGGGCGAGACAGCTCTATAACTGAAAAACGTAAAACTGGGTTTGATTATATCTATATATTTGCAAGAAACCATCATAACAATAATTATGATAATTGTTTTCTCGAAATTTATTAACTTGAAACCCGCAGATTTGTGTGTGTATGTGTGTGTGTGTGTGTGTGTGTGTGTGTGTGTGTGTGTGTGTGTGTGTGTGTGTGTGTGTGTGTGTGTGTGTGTGTGTGTGTGTGTGTGTGTGTGTGTGTGTGTGTGTGTGTGTGTGTGTGTGTGTGTGTGTGTGTGTGTGTGTGTGTGTGTGTGTGTGTGTTTTTGGTTCCCCTTGAGAAATTGCTTTCAAAAAATTGGCACGACAGTGCAAAGAAACGTCTCAGACAGAACCTGGCTTCAAGCACTCCCTAGTCTAAGCGCAAACTGACACGCAGGTGACACAGGCGACACAGGAGACGCAGGTGACACAAGCGACACAGGAGACGCAGGTGACACAAGCGACACAGGAGACGCAGGTGACGCAGACGACGCAGCACAGAGCAAAGGCAGACTTCCTGTTGCTGAAGTGAAGTACAGTTTAACCTTTTTTTTCTCTCTTGAAATGCTGAGATAAGAGTAGCGCACCTAGAAGCATTTCAAGTGAGAGAGATTTTCAAACTTTTCTTCAATTCAGCAACAGGATGTCAGCCTCTCCTCTGTGCTGCGTCGCCTATGTCACCTGCGTTTCGGTTTGCGCTCTGCCCTCATAGGCTCACCTGCTGTAACTCTAACTCATCACTTCCTTCTCCTTCTCCTCCTCCCCGTCCTCCTTCTCCAGCATAAGCTACGAGCTTCTTCCTCTTGCCCTGAAGGATGACGTCTTTCATCCACTTGCCCGCCAGCCCTGCCTCGGTCAGTCTCAGGATGACCTGGTTGAACTTGGTGATGTAAGGGACGTACTTGGGGAAAGCCACCCCGATGCCGAAGGGCGCCATGTACTCCTTCATAACATGGAGGGAAGTCTGCCCGAGGCGGTTTGTGAAGTCCACGGCGATGGTGTAGTCCAGGAAACCGCGGCTTTCCAGAAACGCATAATTACCTGGAACCAAAAAAGTGGTCAACGTGACTAGTCTTTGCGCGCTCCAAGAAGTCCGCTCAGGGTGGGGCAGAAGCGGGAATTCCCCCAACGTGTGCGACGTTGCCAAATTGACAACCAATTACTGGATTGTCAGTGTCACCTGTCTCACCCATTGACACCTCGACGTAGCACCATGGCGGGTGAAAAAGCGCTGTTGCCACGTCTCATAGAATTTATTCAAATCGTTGTTATAATCTTTAAAAGTTATACTCTTTGTACCATACAGATTCCTTTACTATATACAGAATTTAAAGAAAAATAAATTAGTACTTAATGGGAAATAAGAGAGAGCCATGTACAAAGGTTGATTTGGCAAAATGGCTCACGACCTACGTCACACACTAAACGGACTCCTTAGAGCGCAAGGGCTGGGACATCTGTGCTGGGGCGAGAGAGAAATAAAAACGAGAAAACTGAAGAGAATGAAAAAAAAAATAAAGGAGAAGTAGAAGAGGAAAAATTAGTCAAACCAAAAGGAAATTTTATTCTTCTAAAGGAAATCTGGAGTCAAAGAATAAAACAATAAAACTAGTCCGAACTCTCCATTTGGTAACAACTGAAAATATAATTTTGGTCGTGTAGGACGCTGGGTTAGAGAGTGAGACTTACCAAAAATAGATATTCTCGAGAATCCAGTCATTCAGTCATTTACCTTAAGCGTAAACTGAGGCGACACAGGCAACACAGCGCAGAACAAAACCAGACTTTCTCTTGCTGAGTTGAAGTACAGTTTGAACTTCTCACTCATTTGAGGTGCTGAGGAGATAGTACATCTAGAAGCATTTCAAGTAAAAGAGGAGTTCTAACTGTACTTCACTTCAGCAACAGGAAGTCAGTCTTTTCCCTGTGCTGCGTCGCCTGTGTCGCCTGTGTCGCCTGCGTCTCAGTTGGCACTTTATCTCCACGAGATACAACCCTCGATGGTGAAGGCGAGAGCCCTCACAGGACTCATGGCTGGAGCAAGTAGACAGATCCTGCCGAAAACTCTCAAAGTCACATTAAAATCTATAAGTGACGTCATCTTGTTTAAAGGGATTGGATTCTAAAATGAGGATTGGACCATTCTTAATGGGGTTAGATCCTTTTTAATGGGGTTTGATCCCTCTTAATGGGGTTGGATTCCCTTTAAAGTATCTGAATCCTGTAAAAAGATTCCAGATATCTTAAGGGGGATCCAACCCATTTAAGAGGAATCCAACCTCATTAGAGAAGATCAAACTCCTTAAGGGGGCTCCATTCTTCTTTCCCCATCCTCACCTTCGACTGTTCTCCTCAGTCCCTCCGCAGTCCCCGGCACCACCTTGTATCGTTCCGCCAGCCTCCTGACGTAGGGATCGGCGTTCTGTTCCATGATGCCCTTCAGCGTGGTCCCGATGCTGCCCACCTCCACGCCCTTCTCGTGCAACTGGCGGTGGGTGTCGATGGGCGGCAGCTGCGCCGGCACCGTCAGGTAGGACACCAGGGAGCCTTTGTATGCGACCGCCAGGATGATGAAGGACAGAGCCCACACCACCAGGAACAACCGCAGCGATGATGTCTAGACCAAAGGAAAAACAGGAATAGTGTGTTATAACGTAACGCTCTCTCTCTCTCTCTCTCTCTCTCTCTCTCTCTCTCTCTCTCTCTCTCTCTCTCTCTCTCTCTCTCTCTCTCTCTCTCTCTCTCTCTCTCTCTCACTCTCACTCTCACTCTCTCTCACTCACTCTCACTCTCACTCTCATTCTCTTTCCCTACCTATCTATTTATTGCACAGTACACTAATTATGCACATCTATTCATACAAACATGATTTTAGATTATAGATTTCAGCTTCTTAATGGTCAACGTTTTGTTCTAATACCATTCAGCTTAGAGAAATGGTGGACGTTCGAATCTGAAGAAAGAAAAAACGTCGAGGGCAAGAGTCACCAAACTACGGCCGGCGGACTGTATCCAGCCCGCGGGCCATAGCCAGCCCGCGGACCGTATCCAGCCCTCGGAGTCAATTCATCTGGCCCGCCGCTGCACTATACATGTTATTATTATTTTTTTTTTAAGAGATGTGGTAAATAAATATGCTTGTTATCTTTATTTTTTGTGTTTGTCTATTTTTTTTTATTTTTTTTTATTTTATTTTGTGTGTTGGTGGTAAATGAATGTGTTGGTCGTCTTTACTCTTTGTGTATTCATTGTATTGTATTGAGTGAAATGGTTAAGCGGCTTTTCTCTCGTTTATCTGGCCCACTGTGAAAAAAGTTTGGTGATCCCTAGTCTGGAGTATAGATGAGTGTAAATGCAACCAATCAGGCGATGACAGAATGAGAACGATAGCGAAACTAGAACCCTACCTTTGGCTCCTTGATCCAAGGTGTATTCACCACACACCCATACAGGAGCAGTAGTAGGTTGGGGACTTTACGAAACCACGACTTCTCCTCAGAGCCCAGAAGAGCAAATTCCATCCTGACCAGCGAAATATAGAAGAGCATCCCGAACCCCACGAAGAGAAGAAGAGCTCCCCAGATGACGGGGCTGAAGGGGAGCGTGAGGGAGGCCCACTGAGGCAGAGGTCCCGGCCGCAGGTTGACGAAGCAAACGTACTCGATGTCGTAGCTGATGGACATGTCGATGATGGCGAAGTAAGGCTCCATGATGTACAAATCCGCTACACCGATATCGGCGCGCCGGAACTGAAGGTCCCCCATAAGGCCTGACCACGTGCCGTTGTCATCAGCCCACCCCCACAACTCGCCATCGGAGGGGCGACTCACGTCCATTGAAAAGTTCAGGGCTTCAGAGACGGCTTGAACTAACTGCAACACAAACAGAGGAACATAAGAATGGAGGAGAGTGTGAGAGACCTACACTAGGCAGTTCCGTGCCCATGAGACAGCTTGAACTAACTGCAACACAAACAGAGGAACATAAGAATGGAGGAGAGTGTGAGAGACCTACACTAGGCAGTTCCGTGCCCATGAGACGGCTTGAACTAACTGCAACACAAACAGATGAACATAAGAATGGAGGAGATTGTGAGAGACCTACACTAGGCAGTCCCGTGCCCATGACCACCTATCCTCCCCATCCATAAAGTTATCTAATCTTCTCTTAAAACAACCAATAGTTTCAGCGCTCACTATATCATTACTAAGTCTATTCCATTCGTTAACCACTCTGTTGGTAAACCAGTTGTTCTTGCCCATTTCCCTCTTAAACCTAAATTTCCCAATTTAAATCCATTACGACGAGTTCTGCCCTGCTGTCTTAATATGATGACCTTACTTGCATCACCCTTGTTAAAGCTCTTGACGAACGAAAACCTCTCATACCTTCTGGTCATTATTTTATTATTAATATGATTTTTTTTCGCATCCGACCTAGATATGGATCAAAAGGTCTCCTGTCGGTATGCTCCGCCATTGTAATCCTTTGACTTAGTAACCATGTAGTGAGCGCTGAAGCTATTGGTTGTTTTAAGAGGTTAAATAACTTCATGGGTGGAGGTGATAAGTGGTAATGGACACTAAAATGCCTAGTATAGTCCTTATGGCCTCTTGCAATCTCCTTCATTCTTATGTTCTTATATCTTTATGAGATGCTATGCCCTAAAAGGCTGCGACATCCTGGTTGGACATTACTAGATTAGGAGACGATACACAATGTAAATCAATCAATACCTACCTCAATATCCACACCATACAGTTTTGATTCCCCGTCCTCATCTTCCTCCATGAAGATGCGAGGGGGGAAATGAAAGGTGACCAGCTTCATGGGATAGCCGTGCATGTTCCTCAGCTTGTCTGGGAAGAGGTTCACATCACCCGGCACCAACTTGTTTTCTTTCCACATCGCCAGACTCCTCAGGGGTGACAGTGGAGACGTCTGTGTCTCGTACGGAATGTTGGTGGACAGTAAGAACCCCATCCTACGTGGTCTTACTAAGAGGAGACTAGCGAGTGTGTTCGTCTCCCCTGTGGTGAGGAAGTCTCTGATCTGGTTTCTTTGACTTTCGGTATAGATAATGTGTTTCCGCGAGAAGAAATATTTGTCCCAGTCTTTGTTCTCCAGCGTGTAGAGTGGAATGGCGCAAGCGATGTCGAAGGCCAAGACGATGTACACCGGACACTTCGAGGCCAGGTTGATGTCCACACCTTCAAGCTCCTCTTCCAGGTCGTCGTTGATGTCATAGATCATGACGGACGAATCACCGCTCGAGTCCAGGAGGGATTTCACATCACGGGTTCCATTTGACGTCTTTCCAGCAAAAGAAACGTCATCATCAGAGGCATTACCTCGAAATGTCGGTGTCTCTGGACATCGGAAAACTAGAAGAGAGCATCCGGGGAAGTGCGAGTTCTGGAGAGCCCGAATGAGATCACCAAGCTCTTGCAAGTGTAACCCGTGATTCGGTATCCCGAGGGACGGTTGAAAGATGACGCATAAGAACATTGAAAATTTCAGCGTTACCTGTGCCATAATGCTAAAGGAAAAACAACAATCTTATTATGTTTCCTACATATTATCTTCATAGTCTATCTGCCTCTCAGCTTAACAATGTCCTATGATTTCGAATTTCAGTGTTACCTGTGGCATAATGCTAAAGGAAAATCAACCATCTTATTATGTTTTTGTGTATTATCTTCATTGGCTATCTGCCTCTTAGCCCAACAGTATCCTTCGTTCATTCCGAATTTCATATTGATGGGAGGCACTAGGACTAGATGAGATAGCGTACATACTGTTACTGCCAAAGATAATATAATTAGAGGAAGTATATGAACTCCCCCTTTCTTTTCCTGGACTCCATTTAATTACGTGGAATCGTTTTGGATTTAACAAAAAGCCATTGCCCTGTATCTCGCCCAGAGCAGTAGGCGAGATACAGGGATGACCCGTCATCCATGAGGAGCTAAGATGAGGAGGGGGGAGGGCCGAAAAGGTGGTGGATGGGAGTGGAATGGGTGGGAGTAGGTATGTGCCTTTGATTTGGTTACCTCCCTTATAAGGGGGAAAAAGCCCTTGGTGTATAGAATGGATTTATAAGAAATGTCCATTAGGTTGGAGTATTAATGGTAAACATAATTGTGATTATTTTTTTTTTTTCTTTTAGGATAGAATTCCTACGGTTAGAAATACTGATGTGAATAAAGAATATGATTACTGATAGCAAATGAAATACATGAGTGCGACGATATTTATATCCCTTGAAATTTGAGACTCTTGGTTTATTGCCAAGGACATAAACAGACTCTGTCTATGGTGTTTGTAACTGTACAAACCACGCGGCACCCAAAAGGACGCGCTGCGACCTGAGCACACACCTGCCTGTGATAGCGTGACCCGATGTGACCTAATCCAATGTAATTATGAATAACTGCACACCACGGGTGATTGCCCACTCGGGATATATATCGGCTCCGGCAGCATGTAAAGACAGTTCAGTTCTAACTTCACCAATAAAGGACGAACCCCATTCACACACACACACATACACACACACACACACACACACACACACACACACACACACACACACACACACACACACACACACATGTTATCAACGATGTTCCCATTAAATGACCTAATGAGCGTGAAAATATAAACGTTTGATCGATAGGGTTTTACCCTAACTGGTAATTGGTGTGAGAGGGAATACATGAGTATTCTATGAAAATAAAAAGGAACAGTAGGTTTGCAACGTGGGTTACCAAAATGAATGGGGTCAAATCTTTATATCTCATGAATCAACCTACTGAGGGCATACACCAGACAGCGCGTTGCTTCACTCACGGCGTCGGCGCCAGTCCCCACGTGGGTCTCTCCGAGGAGTAAGCTCCCATGCAGTCGCCCTTTCTTCCTTTTCCCACTCCAAACAACTTTCGACAGGTTCGATCCACTTGCCCCTCCAGCCATGAGTTCCACGGGCGTCCCCTTCCTTCGCCTCCTCCATCGAGGGTTGCGTATGATTCATATCCTCATATTCCTTTGTTATACTCACACATTATATGCCTAGATTATCATTAATGAATTATGATGGATAGTCTACTCTTTCAAATAATATTCGACACAATAGACTAGCCTTCACGAGAGTTGTAGTAGGATAAGTTTGAGACAAATTTTTACTCCTCAAGCGAAAAGAGATATTTTCAATTAATCAGAATAGAGCGTCGCTACTTACGGCGAAGGTCGAGGTGACAGTAGTTCGAACACTGACACCAACGAGTTGGACCAAAGACATGGTTCATTCAATTCTGTAAGAGGCGCTGTCCTGGCTTCCTCATAGGAGGGATTTTCGCGACGTTAAACCGAATCATTTTCCTCATTAAATAGAATAGAATTATTCAAGTGGTAATCTATAGCTCACTTATTTGGGAAGGTACGATTCATCTCTGATTTTGTGAATGGCCAAACATTTTCGTTCACCTGAGGGAAGGGCACGTAGTTGTACAGTGTTACCACATCTAAACTGGCCCAACGGAAAGCGTTGTTCCTTCATGTTGAAGTGTTCAATGTGGCGAGATATTTTGCAAATGCTTCTCCGGCTAGAGAGGAACGCTTCTCATGCAATTGAAGCTTCAGACGCCGGGGAGGAATGGGGTCCTGACCCCTTGACACCCTTTTCACGCACAGGGTCATCCCATTCAGTTGCTTAAGCCTACGCATCATCTGAGACGCAGGCGAGACAGGGGACACAGCACAGGAAAAAAAAAAACAGACTTCCTATTGCTGAACTGAAGAACAGTTTGAATTTCTCTCTCACTTGAAATGTTTCCAGTTGTACTACCTAACAGTATTTCAAGTGAAAGAGAAATTCAAAATTTACTATGATTCAGCAAAAACAAGTCTGCCTTTGCTCTATGGTATGTCACCTGTGTCACCTGCGCTTCAGTTTGCGGTCAGGGTAAGACGGTCTGTCCGTAATACCCGGAACGAAATCCACGAGGGAGAAATGACGACCGCGCCAACAAACGGAGAAAATCCCACCGTCACAAGTCAACAAGATATCCGAGAGGAATAGCGGGAGTCGTTTGCACAAGACGCCATATAAACACAAGAAGACGTTCGGTTTTTTTTTTTCCAAAAGTTTACGAGCGCTCGGAGGGAAAAAAGACCCTAAGAAAAGGGGCGTAGGTCTGGTGTAAATAAACACGTTGATCAACAAGCCACACAAGATAAAGGTCATAGCCAGTATAACACAAACTCATTATGGGCGTTTCTTTTCTTTCTCACTCATTTTCTCTCTCTATTTGTCTGTACGTCTGTCTGTCTGTCTCCCTCTCTCTCTCTCTCTCTCTCTCTCTCTCTCTCTCTCTCTCTCTCTGTATATATATATATATATATATATATATATATATATATATATATATATATATATATATATATATACACAAAATTTTACCCTTCAAGTGAAAAGAATTATCTTCATTATATATATATATATATATATATATATATATATATACATATATATATATATATGTATATATATATATATGTATATATATATATATACATATATATACATATATATATGTATATATATATACATATATATATATATACATATATATATATATATTATATATATATTATATATATATATACACACACGAAATTTTACCCTTCAAGTTAAAAGAATTATCTTCCATTATATATATATGTGTGTGTGTGTGTGTGTGTGTGTGTGTGTGTGTGTGTGTGTGTGTGTGTGTGTGTGTGTGTGTGTGTGTGTGTGTGTGTGTGTGTGTGTGTGTGTGTGTGTGTGTTCACCTTGGTCTTTGGATCACGTGTTGGACTCGTGATCGACAGCTATTTCCCTCCCGGAAGAGAGCTCAGAGCTCGTATGACCGATCTATGGATAATGCTATGACCTTTCACACACACACACACCCCAACTCCCCGCCCACGAGAGTCAGAGTAACGACCCGAAGCACAGCGATACCGAAAAAAAAAATGAAAGGTGACCGAACGTTTTCCTCTATTCGAGACATTTTCTAGGTACAGAGTATGTTAGGTTTTATTTTATTTTATTTTAACTGCGGGCTATGGTGGAGCCCGCCGCTGGTCTGGGTGGCTATTTTAGCGCTGCCCAGGGGCGTCGTTTTTCTATCGGGGTGGCGGAGTTACTCGTACCACCCTCAGCAGCGTACCCAGGGTGGTGCGAGTAACTCCGCCACCCCGATAGAAAGGTACAGAGTAAGGGTAGTGACGTTATATATATATGCACAAGAAACACTAGGGGGGAAATTAGGACAGGTCCATTGTGACCTCATTATCTCAGCACGGCCGAGCGTATGACCCGGCTACTGTCAACAATTTTATTTGT
>NC_134800.1:57613656-57623656 GCF_046742065.1 Oratosquilla oratoria
TATAAATGCATCCTTTTTTAATTTCAATACTATTGTTGATGAGTTTATGTTTTACTGTACTATCATGTTTAAAAACTACCTTTACGTTAAATCTTTTTAATAATTCTGTGATACTTAACAAATTTTCTTGAAATGGTAAAATTAAAACATTATGATAATTGAAAGGTGATTTAGGCTGAGGAGTTAAAAATTATTTCCTTGCAAAATTGTAAGCAATATCAAGGAATTGTTTAGGGTATTTTAATTCTAGCCCAATGTTAAAAACATTTCTGATTTCTTCATCAATAAATTCAGGACTACATAATGTTTTAATTTTACCATTTCAAGAAAATTTCTGATTTCTTCATCAATAAATTCAGGACTACATAATGTTTTAATTTTACCATTTCAAGAAAATTTGTTAAGTATCACAGAATTATTAAAAAGAAATAATCTTAGCATCTTTGAACTATGTTATATAGTATTTTTTTAAACTTTTTAATAATTTTATCTGATTTTCTTTGGGAAACGTAGCCTAGGCCTAAGCATACTGAATAAAATCCTATCATCTTTGACCTATGATATTTAATACTGTATTTTTTAACATTTTTATTATTCTATCATCAGACTTTCTTTAGGAAACGTATGCATACTGAATAAAATCTTATCATCTTTGAGCTACGTTGTTTAATATTCATTATTCTTTTTATAATTGTCGTTAGGAAACGTAGCCTAGGCCTACGCATACTGAATAAAGTCCTGTCATCTTTGACCTACAAATACTTTTTTGTTGGTTAAATTAAAATCATTGTACTGTATAGTTTACATCTTATTAATTGCAAAACATTAAAAATACTAAACGCAAGGCAAAATTAGGAAAAAATTATTTCAAAACACATTCTTTTCGTTTACGTACTGTACCGGAAATATTGTTATCGACAACATACTAGGCTAAACAAAGTTTACTGTTACATTTTATTGATTGCAAAACATAAAAATACATAATGCAAGGCAAAATCAGGAGAAAAAAAATCAAAACATTCTTTTCGTTTACGTATTGTACCGAAAATATTGCAAAACATAAAAATACAAAATGCTGTACCGAACATATTGTTATCGACAACAGACTAGGCATAAAAATGTTTTACCGTTACATTTTATTAATTGCAAAACATATTAAAATATAAAATCCAAGACAAAATTGAGATCCTCTCTTTGTCTTTTGAAATTATCGACACTGTAGAATGTGATAACTGAAGTTCACGTGCTATCACATTAACTTTCTTCCCTCCTTCATAATGTTTTATCACTTTCATTTTCGTGTCAAAATCAATAACCTTTCTTTGTTTCTTGGCAGGCTTGGAAATATCGAAAGATAATTTTCTTTTAGACATCTTCATGGGGGGTTTAAAGCACAAAAAAATTTAAAGATATAATCCATGTAATGAATGAAGTCAGAAATACCACATGCTCCTGAATGAGAGGGAAGCTGACGCTGCCGGTAGCCTGCCAAAACTATCGTACTCGCGTCTCGCAGCGTGCAAAGTAATTGTACTGCACTGCCAGGCATAACATTGCAATTCTATTACTCTATTAAATGTTAAATATTATTGCACTATCTCGTGGTCGTAAAGTCGATCAGTCGTAAGTCGCATAGGTCGTAAGTCGACGACTACCTGTATATATATATATATATATATATATATATATATATATACATATATATGATATGAATATAGATATATATATATATCATATATATATACATATACATATATATAAATATATATATATATACATATACATATATATAAATATATATATATATACATATACATATATATAAATATATATATATATACACATTATATACATACATATATATGGTGTATTGGTCTAATAGTCAATACGGCACTATTAACGTTCTCGCCGCATGAGGTTCGAGTCCTCGGGCGTACCACGTTTCAATTTCTGCATGCGCTTCCACGGTCCGTCCGATGTTGATAGCTTAGAATTAAAGTGCATTGTGGTTGATAAAAATGTATCTCTAATCACTGGGACCCATTCAGTGTTGTGCATATATGTATGTATGTATATATATATATATATATATATGTGTGTGTGTGTGTGTGTGTGTGTGTGTGTGTGTGTGTGTGTGTGTGTGTGTGTGTGTGTGTGTGTGTGTGTGTGTGTGTGTGTGTGTGTGTGTTTGTGTGTGTGTGTGTGTGTGTGTATGCATGTATATATATACACATATATATATATATGTATATATATACATATATATATGTATATATATATATTATATATATATATATATATATATATATATATATATATAGACACGTGTCCAAGACCGAGTTTATTCCTGGCCGGTTTCGCTTTATTCATTATTCCTCTGAAGAAGCTCTAAGCTATGCCGATCAGGAATAAACTCGGTCCTAGACCCGTGTCTTATTCTTCCACCTTGCTCAAACGTGTCACAATGTCTCAATATATATATATATATATATATATATATATATATATATATATATATATATATATATATATATGTATATATATATATATATATGTATATATATATGTGTGTGTGTGTGTGTGTGTGTGTGTGTGTGTGTGTGTGTGTGTGTGTGTGTGTGTGTGTGTGTGTGTGTGTGTGTGTGTGTGTGTGTGTGTGTATGTGTGTGTGTGTGTGTGTGTTTGCGGAAATGTATCTTCAGTGTGTGGTGTGCGAGAGACAGTAGGACGGAAAAATAAAAGGGATAGAGAGATGGACAGCATAGAAAAAAAG
The DNA here is from genome assembly GCF_046742065.1 of Oratosquilla oratoria. Lineage (NCBI taxonomy): Eukaryota > Metazoa > Arthropoda > Malacostraca > Stomatopoda > Squillidae > Oratosquilla > Oratosquilla oratoria. The sequence continues at coordinate 57,616,430 of NC_134800.1, forward strand.
AGAAAGAGAGAGAGAGTTTGGAATGTGAGCTTATTTAGCAGAACCCCGTCTCCTGCCTCGGTGAACAACCCATTATAATTGGCGCCTACATCTGCCACACTACTCCTGCAAAATTTGCCATCTCGTCTCCACATAGAGAGAGGAGTACCTAGAGGTGTGACGTCCTTTACCCGAATGTTGTTTACGGCAGGAGGCGCATCGCTTCGCTTTGCTTTGCTTTGCTTGGTCCATTGTTGGTACCTTGGCCTCCTGTGTTCGGACTTCCAGGTTGGATATCGACTTGAACAAGTGGTATGTCTCGTTGGTTCCCGTCAGCCCTGACCAGGCGGGGAGGCGACCCAACATCGGCCAAAAAAAAAAAGAAAAACAGCGGCTTGCCGCAACTGGTGCTATGCTCTACCAGGTGTTTCTCACTTCCCACTGGACATTGGTGCCACGTCACCCCTTTTGGAGTGACCATCATTACCCGAGTCATTTCTGGGTCATTTTTGAGTGATTATTATAATTTTTATAGACCGACGTTGGGTTACCTCACCGCCTGGGCAGAGTCCAGCTTGTGGCAGCACGCCACTTCTGCAGTATCCCCTTAACGCATATAACATCTTTGTAAATAAAATTATTAATCGTGGTCAATCTATTATATGTGTCCGTGATAATGAAATTGTATATTGTAAATATTGTTGTCATATACAAGGATAGCCCTTATATTGTAAATAGCGTCTATATGTACATAATTGCATAAATTGTACAGAGCATTAAAATATTCATTGTGTATATTTTATGTGGTGGCGGAGAGATGTCCAATAGCAAGTCCAAAAGAGATTTGAATTGTTTATTATTCCTTCTCGGACGATACCCATTTACTATAATGTGGTAACTAACCCCATCAATTGGCGACCCTGGACCATGGTTTGGTAACTAACCACATTAAGCTTATTTGAAGTCTTGGAACATGTCCCCAGTTGATCGTTCACCTGATGAAAAACGTCTGGTCTCGTCTGAACAATTCAATTCGTTATCCATTTGTTTGTATTGATCGATGTGTTTATCAGTTTATTTATTAATTTTTTTATAAATTTATTTGTTTACTTACTTCTTTAATTATTTATTCTATTTATTATTCATTTATTTATTTATTCGTTTATTTAATATATGATTATTCATCTACCTATTTATTCATTCATTCATTCATTTGTTCATCATTTCCTTATTTGTTTGTTTTCTTCTCATCTATTCATCTATATATTCATTTATCTTATTACAATTTGTTATTTATTCATTCATTCATTTATTCATATCTGGGTGTGGATGAGCGTGGCATGGAATGTATGCCTTGCCTGGTTTATCGTTACTGAGAAGGAAAAGAAGTCTTTCAGTGTATAAATTGACAGAGAAAATTCATAAGTTTATTTATTTTATTTATTTACTTATTGGTTTATTTTATTGTTTTTACTACTCGGTTATCTATTTACTTATTCATCCATTTTTGGTAGAGCCATCAGGACACTGACCACCAAAGCGAGTAAATCAGTTCTCGTCGACACTAGTCTTTAGGTTGACAAAATTCCAGGACGACGCGGTGAAGGACCTCAAGGATGAAGACGAGAAGGGCGAGGCCGTAGCCGACCGCAGCCAAGAGGAAGACGCCCTGAAGGTGGTTCACGTTGAGGGGGAGGACCCCATCGCTCACCTGAATAAGAGGAAAACCGAGAAGAAAGTCATGAAGGGAGACGGAAAGGGGGAAATGGAACGAGGGGCGACAGTCGCGTGGTAGGGCGAAAGGGCGGAAAGGGAAAGACTTTTTTTTAAGAAAATGGAAAGCATATATACTGTATGTATATATATATATATATATATATATATATACATATATATATATACATATATATATATATATATATATGTGTGTGTGTGTGTGTGTGTGTATATACATATATATCTATATCTATTTATATATTTACATATATATAATATGTATCATATATATACATATATATATATATTCATATATATACATATATATATATTCATATATATATATACATATATATATATATATATATATTGTATATATATGTGTATATATATATGTATATGTATATATATATATATATGTATATATGTATATGTATATATACATATATATATATATATATGTATATATATGCATATATATACATATATACATATAACATATATATGTAGATATATGTATCTATATATATATATATATATATATATATATGTATATGTATATATATATATGTACAACACTGAATGGGTCCCAGTGACTAGAGATACATTTTCATCAGCCACAATACACTTTAATTCTAAGCCATCAACATCGGACGAACCGTGGAGGCGCATGCAGAAATTGAAACGTAGTACGCCCGAGGACTGGTAACGTTCTCGCCGCATAGGTTCGAGTCCTCGGGCGTACCACGTTTCAATTTCTGCATGCGCCTCGACGGTTCGTCCGATGTTGATGGCTTAGAATGAAAGTGCATTGTGGTTGATAAAAAAAAATATATATATGTATGTATAGCTACATATATATATATATATATATATAAATATATATATATATGTGTGTGTGTGTGTGTGTGTGTGTGTGTGTGTGTGTGTGTGTGTGTGTGTGTGTGTGTGTGTGTGTGTGTGTGTGTGTGTGTGTGTGCGTGTGGGGTTTTTTCAGGTAATTCTTTTACCTGTTCCTGTTGAGTTTCTGCTTGATCCCCGAGGTTCCTATTCCTTTTGTTGGCTAAGATGAGGTCCTGCAGCCACTTCTCTGCCACCCCTGCCTCCGTCAGCCTCCTGATGACCTTGTTGAAGGTCGCGATGTAAGGGACGTACTTGGGGAAGCCGAGGCCGATGCCAAAGGGCGCCACGATCTCTTTCATGATGTGAAGCGACGAACGTCCATATTGGTCCGTGAAGTCGACCGCGATGGTGTACGCCAGAAAACCGATGTTCTCCAGAAAGGAGAAGTCCCCTGTTGGTGATAGTGGTATGCGTGCACTTGCCTAATTGTATTTACATTAATGTAGTATCAGAGCCCTTACGTGCCTAGGTGCCACCCCGGGGATGAAGTCTCAATGACCCCCCCCCTCTCCCCCTACCACCACCCTTTCCCACCTCCACCACTCCTTACTGCCTTACTGCCTACTGGCTTGCGAAATGATTAAACAGATTTTGAATTTTATATCTAATATCCCTATTGCAGATAGGATAAGAGGAAATATTTCATATTTTGTTTATTCTAATGCAAAAAATCGTCGATTACGGTAAAATAATCAGGACGAAGAAGAAAATGTTCTTGAACTCTTGTTCCTCCTCCAGCAGAGATGAAATCTCAGGTTGAAATCCGACGACCTATAGAGATATGATGCTGGCAAGGTCATCATATCAAGGCAGCAAGTCAGGATTCGTAGCAATAGATTTGAATTGGACAATTTTAGATTTAAGAAGGAAATAGGCAAAATTTTGTTTACCAATGGAGTAGTTAACGAATTGTATTGACTTAGTAACCATGAAGTGATCGCTGAAACTATTAGTTGTTTTAAAAGAAGGTGATGGGGGTGACAGGTGGTAATTGACATGTAACTGCCTAGTGTAGGCCTTATGGTCTCTTGCAGTCTCCTCTATTCTTATGCTCTGTTCTAATTTGTGGTTACCTGCTTAGCATGCACTGGATGGAGTCGCTTTCATAGTACTGATAGGACGATACCAAAATCTTTAACGATGCCGATAAGCTCCCGATATTTCTCTAAACTTCCGATTCTGATAGATGACAAATGAATGTACTTTGTTAATAAAGTATTAGTTTCCCAAACCAGGGCCTGAAAATAACCATGAATTATAGTCATTGCAGGTATCGGAATCGGAATTGTATCGGAATCGGAAGTTAAGAACAGTATCGGAGCTCGAATCGGAATCGTTAAAGATGTTGGTGTCGTCGGCGTCAGCCTTCGAACACCTGAAATGTCTCAGATCTTTCCTTCATTCAAAGTCATTCCGACCACAACAGCACAAGATAAACCACGAGGAGAGACATCAGAAAAAAAAGTAGAGAAATCGATAAGAGAAGAAGACAGCGTAGAAGCTGTCTAAGGCACGGGTTTGAATCCCGCAGAGGTTAGGAAGGGGCATCAGCCATTCTGAGTAAAGTTAACCAAAAGTCCTTTATTGAAGAAGCCTCCTCGTGACCCTGGACAAGGAGAGGTCGTGATGTGAAAATCTAACCAATCACATCCATTGGTTCAAGAGAAGAGAGCAACGCGTGATCTGTTCCAATAGTATTCCTTGTGGTGGTGTGAAAGACAAACTGACAAAAGACGATTCGTTATAGGTTTTTATCTGGGTTTTATCTGGGAATAATTCATTAACCCCTATCGGGCCGCGCGGTAGCCAAGTGGATACCGTGTCGAACTCGCGAGCAGGTGGCCGTGAGTTCGATTCCCGGGACCTGTGCCGCCTCCCTGCATTGGTTCCCGACAGCCCTGGCCAGGCGGGGGAGGTAACCCAAACATCTGCGTAAAAAAAAAAAAAAAAAAAAAAAAATGGCAAAGCTCGCCCTACCAGGAGTATCTCACTTTCCACTTTGTGGGAGTGGGATATGGTGAGTTGAGTGACTTCGAGTTATAAGTAGCCGTAACCTTGTCCTGTCCCCTTACCTTTGACAGTCCTGTCGAAGCCCTCCTTGGTTCCTCCCATCGACTCGTACCTCTCGGCGAGCTTCCTGACGAAGGGATCCGCACTCTGCTCCATGACGCCCTTGAGTGTCGTCCCGATACTGCCGACGTTGATGCCTTTGGCGTACAGCTGCTCGTGGGTGTCGATGGGGGGCACCTCCCCCGGCACCGTCAGGTAGGACACCAGGGATCCTTTGTAAGCCACAGCCAGGATAATGAAGGACAGAGCCCACAGGACCGTGAATATGCGCAGGGACATGGTCTGGGTCGTGGTTAAAGGAGAAAAGCGTGAGTGGCATGATTAAGGTTGTCGCACACACGCACACACACACACACACACACACACACACACACACACACACACAGTCACACAAATATATTAAGGACATATGAGGAGATAGACCAAGTTGGAGCCATAAATTAATTTGAAGCTAGGAATGATCAATTGAAGAGTAAGAGACAGGTCCCCACGTTTGCACACTGCAATTAGGTAAATACAAATAAAGGGGATCACAAACCCAACCACAAGTATCTACCTCTCATTTTGATCAAGATATAAGGCAAAGATGGGTACATAATTAAAAGGAAAAAAGTAAAGTGATTTGGAAGGTGTTTTTTCGGACACTTTCCGATTTGGAACAGTAGTACTGGAAAAGGCGATAACAACCATATATCTGCAAAATAACATAGAAAGACAGACGGGAGAAGATGGGAGGGAAAATAACTCGACTCCCAGAGAATTCCATATACTATTCTTGTACAATTACCGAAATGTCAGGTCTGAGCTTCGTTAATCAAATCCTAAATCAATTAGAATGACAAAAATATATAATTTTGGTAGATTGTTACAACAGCCATAAAGGAGAATCAGAAATGTGGCGACAAACATAACCTTTATTTGTCAGATGTTTCGGCAGTCAACGTTGATTACATACGCACATAAGAATGGAGACTGTAAGAGACTATTAGGCATACACTAGGCAGTTCCATGTCCCTTACCACCTGTCATCCCTATCCATGAAATTATCCAATCTTCTCTTAAAACAACCAATAGTTTCAGCGCTCACTACTACATGATTACCAAGTCTATTCCATTCGTTAACCACTATGTCGGTAGACCAGTTTTCCCTATTTCTTTCTTAAACCTAAAATTGATGATGTTCGTCGCCACATTTCCGATTCTCTTTTTACTGAAGTTGTTGTTCCCTACGAACACGCCTGTTTCTGATGCCAACTAGAAAATATGAACGCTTGTATTAACTCTCATCCAGTCCACGAACAATCTACATAAAGATGTTCCCTGTCCCACCATCGGTAGAAAAAAATATGTTATGGTGACTCCACTGAATTCAATTGAATGTGAGAGAAATAGAGATAAATGGAGAGAAACGTGGGTAAAGAAACGTGTAAAAAAAAAATCTTACATTGGGTTCTTTGATCCAGGGTGTATTCACGACACATCCGTAGAGGAGCAAGAGAAGGTTGGAGGACTCCCGAAACCAAGGCAGCTCCTCCGAGTCGCTAAGGACGAACCCTATTTTCGCCAGTAGGACAATGAAGATCATCCCGATCACAATGAGGAGAAGGAGAAGACCCCAGATGACGGGAGTGAAGGGTAGCGTCAGGGAAACCCACTGAGGCAGAGGCTTCGGCGTCGGGTTCACAAAGGTGAGGTAGTCTGTGTCGTAGTTGATGGACATCTCGATGATGGCGAAATAGGGCTCCATGATGAAGAGGTCTCCCAAGCCGATGTCCGCTCTTCGGTACTGCAGATCACCCATGAGCCCCGTCCAGGTGCCGTTCTCCAGGGCAGAGCCCCACATCCCGCCGTCGGTGGGAAGAGTGAACTCCAGCGTGAAGTTCAGGGCTTCAGAAATGGCTCGGATTTCCTGAAATAGAAAAAAATAGAAATAGAAAAATAGGAAAGTGTATATAGAAACGACAACCCCTCTACATATAGTGCAGTATGCTGGTTACCACTAAAGAAAAAAGAAATACGAAATTCCAAAGCGCTTTCGTGCAATTCACATCTTCAGGAGAGATACAGACGAAACTGACTTTCATCTATATCTCTTGGGAATTTCGTGTTTATTTCTTCCTTAGTGGTAACCAGCATATTATTGGATCACGGCCCAATATTGTGATTTATCTGCATAGTACAGTACTTGTCGAAGTTGCGCAGACGTTAGGGAAATACTCGTGCAAGAAAAAGGCGTCAGAACGGTACATGCATCACTTTTACTAGTGTATTCCATTAGTTTATATTGTAATTACACATACGCTACAGAAGCCGACACTTCAGTGGAATATATCTGAAACTAATTATCACAATAATCCAATTGCTATTTCAATATACACTAAAAATAATAAAAAAAAATATATAAAAAAGAATAGAACAACCAAATGTACATTACCTACATATGGACTAACAGTAATGTCATCGGCCGTTTACCTCAATTTCGACGCCACTTGCTTTTATCTTTCCTTCCTCGTCCGGCACAATGAAGAGTCGAGGAGGAAAGTGGAAAGTGACTACCCT
>NC_134800.1:57638656-57651156 GCF_046742065.1 Oratosquilla oratoria
TTAGAAAGAAAAGGGAAGCTAAGTTTCTCCCAAAGCTTCAGCAATTCTTGAGATATCTTCCTTATTCGGTCTGCTCGCCCTTTGAGTTCATCGTACAACCCCAAAAATCTACCAACAATGTCCCTGTTCAAAGGCATTTTGCACATGATCTCATTTATGTCCTCTTTCATTTCTGGTATGCTTGGACGGCGTTTTGTAGTTGTTGTCAAATTCCGTGTCCATTTCTTTCCAGCTGATTCCACCGCTGATTTGGATCGTTTACTTTTAAAAGACATGTTTGAATCTGAAAGCAGAATACATGCAATGAAAAATGAGAATGGAGAATACACTAGCTGCTGCAAAGAGTATTTAAACCAATTTTGATTTTTCATTATAATGCACGAAAGGTATCTACTATCCAGTAATATGTAAGTATCCATTATCCACCTATTTTACACATGTATTTGAAAATGCTACATGATAAGAAAACTTATTCCATAGTACTTACAGAACTATTAAGTTGTAAAGTCACTTTCTTTGCCTATACAATACGCACTCAAAACTACAGCTAGCAAAACTGACTCCAGACAGCTGCTACCGATACTGCTGCTGACAGCCCCTCAGACCCTCACTTCCTGTGTACAGCAAAAATGAAATGGTGTTGAGTGCGGGAGGCTTTTGTATGACCAAGATAAAATACCATTAGAAAAAAAAACTAACATGGAGGCAAAGATTCATCAAATGCAACATCAGGAAAATTAAAAAAAAAAAAAAAAGTTAAAATGTCATATCCCTATTGTACACACTTCACATGCACATATTTCATATATACATACATATACACAGAGATATGTACACAAGTATATCCACGAATGTGGACATATTAAGTATACACACACACATGTTCTTACATACTAAGTCGAAGGGCAGAAATTGGTAAAGGGGAGGCTGTCATCACACATTCTACCTACTTCTTCCATTTGAATAACTAGAATTCCCTAGAACATTTAAAAGTATGTCTCACATTCGTATAGGTCTACAATCTCTTGGTTCATCATTCAGTTTTGCTATATATGACGGAGAGATAATTTGATATTCGGAGATTTGAGAAATAGAATGATGCAACCGAGGTCGTTTTTACTCAAACGAGCTCTCAACTGTCGACGATGGAACCCAGCGACCCTTAAATGACAAACAAGTACGTCATTCACACAAACGCACATTACTAATTGAGAGACGACGTTTACTGTCCTCTGACTAAGCACAATACCGTTTAATAAATGGACCTCTGAATGTCATTTCTGATGAGGAAATTATTTCGTTACTCAAATGTCCTTGGGCGACCCATCGTCATATCTCACTGTTATTTCTTAATGGATTCTTGTTTTCTAATTATCTTTTATGTTTATTGACACAGAGTTGATCAAGGTTGTGGTTACTGGATTGTGGAATGAATCCATCAAGAGTACACTCTGGACTGAGCAAGCAATTTATTAGATTAAATTGATAAAGTGCCACGTTTTCTGTAATGTCATCTTGTTACGTTTTCTATGACTAGGGTTCTTTGTAAATCACGTCGACAGCCCGAAGTGTTTGATTAAAGGGATTATCACAATGGGCTATTCTTCATCACACATCCTACCTTCTGCCTCAGTTTGAATAACTTGAATTCGACTTCGCTTACAGAAATCTAGACTTCTCTGAAAATATTTTAAGTGTCTAACATTCGTACAGGTTTACAACCTTATAGTTTATTATTCAGCATTGCTATATATTATGATTGAAAGGTAATTTGATATTTGGAGATTTGAAGACTAAAATATTGTAACCGAAGTCGTTTTACTCAAACGAACTCTGAACTGTCTACGCTGGTGAAGCCCGTGGAACCCCAGAAATTGTTTGATCAGAGTAGAAGAGGAAGGATTTTATGCACAAAGGTAACAAAGATTTTTTTTATAATGAAAAGTAGCAACATGAGGCAAATCCACACGGAAATAAATACATATACCAAAAGGCCCTTTCCCTTTGGGCCAGACGTTTTTTTTTTTTTTTTTTTTTTGGGGGGGGGGGGGGTTAGGGCCTGCCGACGTTGGAAAACCCGAAATAAAAAAATAAATAAATACATATAAAAGCGAAACTCCTCTTTTTTATTTCCGCCAAACTACCGACTAGTACTGCTATAACGGTCAATGTAAAAAAAAAATGGGGCTACTGTTTGTACAAAACACTCAAATCTTGGTACATACAGGAACTTGATTGCTCGTCAGCGTGCCCAGTGAGAAGGCATAAATGAAACAAAACTGAAAAAATAATTAACAAAAAATATTATTGATTTCCTCCGACCTGACAACATGGCTTCCTAAAAGCTTTATATAAATAAGTGTGTTGGGGGCTTTTTTCTCCTATCTATCTTGTGTGATTTGTTACCCACTTCGCCCTAAACGCCTCCCGTTGTGTGTCCATAATTAGCTTTCTTACAAAAGCAATATATTTACCTTTGCTGAAACAAATCCTCTTTTCTCTTACAATTTCCAAGTGCATCACCCCACTCTCTCCTCAACCGTTAATCTAAGCACCATTATTCGTACCATTCCTGTACTAACAACTAAACCAATCTGCTAGTAGCTCAGGAAATGAGTACCAATTACTAAAGGAGAGGGACATGATGTATGAATAATGAGTGAAAATGACAGAACGTCATAAAACCAAACTTGATGCATAGGAGAGTCTGCAGAAGCGGATCAAAGAAAGAACATGCAATGAAGCACAGACAGACGGGTGCAGGAGGGACGGATGACTTCAGTTAAAGCAAAAGGAAGATAGGGTGAAAATTATAGTGAAGGCATCAGTCTACCTTTTGAGCGGGTTGTCGAAATTCGGGAGTGTGTGTGTGTGTGTGTGTGTGTGTGTGTGTGTGTGTGTGTGTGTGTGTGTGTGTGTGTGTGTGTGTGTGTGTGTGTGTGTGTGTGTGTGTGTGTGTGTGTGTGTGTGCATGTGTATGTGTGTGCATGTGTATGTGTGTGTGTGTGTGTGTGTGTGTGTGTGTGTGTGTGTGTGTGTGTGTGTGTGTGTGTGTGTGTGTGTGTGTGTGTGTGTGTGTGTGTGCGTGCGTGTGCGCTCGCGCGTGCGTGCGTGCATGCGAGCGCGCGTGATGTGAGGAAGATGGCTCGATAGCTCAGTATGAAAGTAAGAGGAAGAAGTAAAAAAAAAATGGAGAATCCAAAAGCGGAAAACTATCAGCCACAACTAATATTCAGATGATTTTGACATGCGGTACAATGTAGCACAATGAATAATTGAGTTTTAAAGGTTTTGATCGTCAAGAAGAGGAGAAAGATGTAAAGGAAACAATCAAAGCAAAAACGAAGGGAATGAATGAAAGGGAAAAAGATAAACAGGAATGTTTGCATGAGAAAAAATAAAGTTAAGGACTTAAACTGGAGGTCAAGTATATGTCACAGAGAAAAAGAGAATTGATGGCTATTTGTTTTATAATTTTCTCTGTTAATTTGTTCTTTATTTTGGTTTAGGATATAGAAAATCCATCATCAGGGACATTGCTACTTGTGATCCAGTAATCAATATATATTCTTAGAGACGACGCATCTAAAGCAGAGCTATATATATATATATATATATATATATATATATATATATATATATATATATATATATATATATATATATATATTTCTAAACAGAAATGTAGTAGCACATTTCCTGAAGAGGGCTACAGTTGATAGCCGAAATATAGGATTTTTCTTTATTCGAAGTTTATTCTTTCTCCGACTGTGGGTTCCTGTGTGTAATATATATATATATATACACACATTCACACATACTTAGAAGTATCTTGGGTGTGACTAATGGTTCATATTTTCGGTCGATTTCAAGGCTAAGATGAATAATGAGGAATTGTTCAGCTTGTTGGTGTTACTCTTCCTGATGTGACTTTCCTCATGGTCGCCGTGGGAAGATCATGAATCCATCGGTTCCACCACGACACCCGGCCTATTTTCGGCCCAATCCTCCCCCAATATCTGAAGGTGACTCGGCCAATTTGTATTTTAGATACACATAAAAATGTGGTTAAACATGCTGTCAAGATAACTGTTATTCCGCACAATTCCCTTGCAGATCAAACACGTGAAAAGCGCCCCATTTCATACTGCATTTAGAAGCACCTCTCTATGGAAGTACGCTATTCGTTTTGTTTTTTGTCTCTCTCTCTCTCTCTCTCTCTCTCTCTTTCTCTTTCTCTTTCTCTTTCTTTCTCTCTCTCTCTCTCTCTCTCTCTTTCTCCATCATTAGCTGCAACTGGTCCTCACTGTACAAATAATTACAGATACTTACCCTGATAGTTACGCTAAGTGCAGCCTGACTGAATACTGGCCAAGCAAAAGGGGTTTAAGTCAGAAGATCTTGGGTTTACGGAGAAAGCTTCGATGAGCCTGAGCGCAAACCGAAACGCAGGTGACATAGGCAACGCAGCACAGAGGAGAGGCTGACTCCCTGTTGCTGAACTGAATACAAGTTGAAAATCTCTCTCGCTTGAAATACTTCTAGATACACCTCTCTTACCTCAGCATTTCAAGAGAGAGAAAAAAAAGTTCAAACTGTATTTCAATTCAGCAACAGGAAGGCTGTCTTTGCTCTGTGCTGCGTCGCCTGTGCCGCTCAGGCAGGCTGACGTCGCCTCACCCTGCAGAAGATGGACGTTTGTCGTGACAGACTTCGCACAAGAGCGCTTGCCCAATAAAGCCTTCAAGTTCCCCCGCGCACCCAGATCATCACCGTTACCAATCTTTCATGAACAAATGACGCCATCAGAAGCCAATCGCAACGCGCTCGATGGCGAGAACGAAGCCTTGTCACCAGAAAGAACAGGGAGGCGGGAGTGAAGGGAGGCCTAGAGACCAATGGAGGTCCCAAGGCGATTCTCCACACTCGCCCCATGCTTCGGTGTCCAAGGGGACTCAAGATCACCCAGAACTACCAGCACATGCACAGAACAATGAGCCCCATTCCAATGATTACTTTTTTTTCACAGCGAAGAGAATGAGAGTATGGAGATAAAAGGAGAATGTAAGTGAATGTAAGGGAATGTAAGTGATAATAACAAAGTAGGTGTGACCATCTGTAGAAGTTACTTCAGATGTTGCAGTCCAAGTGAACTGGAGGCTAGGTAATGATAACAACTGACGTGTGAACACATGCTTGCATACAAGCACACACACACACACACACACACACACACACACACACACACACACACACTGGAGAGTAAGAAACAGGCTCACACGAGCGTTGCTCCTTTCCTGTATATTACAGTTAAGTAGATACAATTAAATAGTCACACATACACATTGGAGTAGAGAACAATAAGTTGGTAAGATTTATGAGCTAATTGCATGTCTATTAGAAGAAGAGAAAGTTTCGAGAGCTTGAAAGAAGGCCAACGGGGTTCCAGATTTTGAAGGAAGAAATAGAAATTTCTGAATTACAGGCCGGTGTCCTCGACCAACTTAACTAATTGAATTGCCACAACATCTAGGACGTCTAAAAATATTTTTTTCCATTTCCAGTTGTATGTTGTGCTCCAGGCATTCTTACAACTCCTTTCAGAAACTTCCCCCGCTGTCTTCCTCGAATACCAGAACAATTTGAACCATTGCCAACTCGACCCATGCTAGAGAGCATAGAGAAAAAAAAAGATTACTCAGTGTATGAAAATGTGATGTGTTGTCAGAACAGTAACGCTATCGAATGTTGTAAATATCCACAACCCCAGAGTATCTGGGAGTTGTTTATCTTTACAAACAAATACTTGGGGTGGCTGGGCTTAATAAGCTCATTCTGTGGATGGCCAATCTTTACAAGTTTGTTTAAAGAATAAACCTAACTTAACCTTATAATGAAAATGCTCTATTACCTATCCTTAACTATATGAACATCAATGTTGGGACGATTTATATTGACAAGCTCATTTCCGGGGTTGCTACGCTTTACACGCTGATATGTGGGGTAGCTTATCTTTACATGGGTACTCTGGGCTTCTTGCTGGTCTTTACAGCGTCAGAAATATCTAATACATTAATGAAAAGGATACAGGAACATGCGAGATGCTTCCATGGCCAGTTATCTTATGATCATTTTCATATAAGATTTAATCTGGGAAATGCAACAAATGCAAATAGCAATTACTAGTGTTTATTTTACCTATGCATTTATTTATTTTATTTATCATTATTTATAGTATCATATCTTATTCATTTACCATTATTACATTTTTCCCATCCGACCTAGTTATGGATCAAAAGGCCCCCTGTCGTCATGCTCCGGGTTTGTAATCCTTTGTAATCCCTTTGATCCACAAGTGCGCGTGGACCAGTGGGTAACATTCCTGCTTTGAAACGTGAGAGGTACGGGTTCGACCCCCAGTATTTGGAAAAAGCACATTCATAGCACTCTAACCCCTCTCTCTCTCCAAAACTGCGGACATCATAGGTGCGGTAGACCAGTGCCGCATGTACTGCATATATCAGCACCTCATCAATGTGGTCGAGCTGATGGTTACACTGGTTTCAGACTTGATTCACAACCGCACCCATGGACTATTACGCTGACCTATTTACATACACAGACGCACATTATGACCTCAAGTCGAGGAGTGCGTGAAAATGAAAAAGAAAATCACTATTTAGAACAAAATGTTTATTGCTCTGGGGCAAAAAGTGGTAATATATTTTTTGTTATTATTATTATTAATTAATTTCTCACTGATTAGTTAGGGAAATTTCGATTAAAGGTTACATGACACCAATTTTCTCTGCAATGATCCCGCCGTGGAAATGCATCGCTCTGAAAATCACCTTTACGAAAGAAACAGATTACTAATGGTTACTGAAAATAGGCAGCATCACTCACATTCAAATAGTACAAAAAAAGGCCACAAAAGTAAACACCTACAAGTCAAACCATAATCAAACGAAACATGAAGGAAACAATAATGAGAGTGGTTGTACATATTTTCTTTAGATCACTGTTATATTACTTTCTGCAGCAAATGGACGCTTCCACGCTTTTTAACACTCTTCTAGTTCAACTTTGCCAGAAGACATTTTTGTTCAGCTGGAGAGAAATATATCGATCGCAAAGTATTAAGGCTCACATATGTGTGATTCACCATTGTCTTGGATCACGTGTTGGACTCGTGACTGACAGTTATTAACCTCCCGGATGAGAGCTCAGAGCTCGTATGACCGATCTATGGGTAATACTGTGACCTTACACGCACACACACCCCCAACTCCCTGCCCACGAGAGTTGGAGTAACACCCCGCAGCAAAGCGATACTGAAATTATTTCAACCCTGGGTGGGGTTCGAACCCGGACCGCCGTAGTGGCAGGCAAGAACTCTAACTACAACGCCACGAGGTGTGTGTGTGTGTGTGTGTGTGTGTGTGTGTGTGTGTGTGTGTGTGTGTGTGTGTGTGTGTGTGTGTGTGTGTGTGTGTGTGTGTGTGTGTGTGTCACTTTCAATACCGTTCATTATGTAACATAACTAATGGCCACTGTTCATTAGGTTGAATATGCTGGCTTCATTCGCCGCAGTTCTCTGAGAACCTATTAACTGCGACTGTGATGACCTAAGTCGGGTAATGGATCACGAGGGAATCCAAACACACATTGGTCATCAGTGACTTCACTGCTGAAATGAGGAAAAGCTTGGAAAATGGATCGTACATTGGGAAGTTTGGAGTAGGAGGAGAGAAATGATAGAGGCGAAATGCTCGGCAATGTTCCAGAAAACTATAACATGAGAATAATGAACACTCTTCCAAACGCGTGTAGGTGGCGAACGGACTTGGAGAAGTCCAAATGGAGCAACAAAGAACGATTGGAAATAAGAGCATCATCATTAACACTGTCGACGTGGCGGCACACTAGGCTAGCATGTTACTTACTTTTGCTATTTCGATACTTCTACCGTTCGTATTTTAGGTTCAACTTCCCTAAGTTCGTCATTCAGTTTCTCAGTATATGACGCAAGAGTAATTTGGTATTTGGAAATCTGAAAACCGAAAAATCATAACTGAAATATTTTCTACTCAAAAGAAGTAGCAAAAAACAAGTAACATGCTAGCAAGACAAATAAAATAAATGTAGGTAGTGACCACAGAATAGTAGGTTGCACTCTTAAAACTAGTTTCAGAGCTGAGACAACTAAACTAGTCTTGAAGAAGAAAATAAGCCTTCAACGTAGTTTACGGACGTTGATCCAGCCAGTGACTGTCAATTCTATTCAGGTTGTGGGCACAAAGTCCACTTGCTCAAAAGGGAGCACCATGGATAAAAAAAAACATTCAGTAAAATAAATAATAATAAATAAATTAATGATAATATTAATAACAATGATAATAATAAAATAATGATAATAATGATAGTAATAATAATAATAATAATAACAATAATAACAATAACAATGACGATAATAATAATAATAATAATAATAATTATCATTATCATTATCATTATTATTATTATTATTATTATTATCATTATTATTATTATTATTATTATTATTATCAAAATAATAATAATAAACAAAAAAAGATAAAATCAAATAAAAAATAAAATTTCGTCTACCATACTTAAGGAGTTATCACACTGGGCTTCTTCCACGGACTTCACCAGCGCCGACAATTTAGAGTTCTTTTGAGTGAAAACGACTTTGGTTACAATATTTTGATTTTCAAATCTCTAGATATCAAATTATCTTTCCGTCATACATAGCAAAGCTGAATGATGAACTAGGAGATAAACCTATACGAAAGTTAGGCATACTATTGAAGTGTTCTTAGTGTCACATCCTGTGGCCCGTCTTCATTTGAGACAAGAGGAATAAGGATCTTCATCGTCCTTTATTAGAAACACTCGGGCCGACGCTGTGCTCCTACAGACTATGGTATCTGTAATTTACATTAACAAATCAATCCAGATACTTCATTACATTAACAAATCATTTCAGTTACTTCATGACATTAACAAATCAATCCAGCTACTTCATTACATTAACAAATCATTTGCACCATGATCTTTTACACTACACAACTGACTTGGCACTGACATAATGAAACATACCATGATTATTTCGACGCCATGGCTTCACCATAAATCGCTCCATACTATTCCCATCCAAACATGGTCTGACAAACCAGAATTAATTATTAACAATGTGACCTCTACATCTCATTCACTACTGCATATTTAACATAGTATAAAGAAACATTCTCACTCAAATGAAGGTTCAAGGTAGGATGTCGGAGGAAAAATAGCCCAGTGTGATAACCCTTTGACGGTGCTCTTGTTCACAAAAACTGAAAATCAAAATAGCTGCAATACTTCTCTTTCTCCACCAACACACACACACACACACATACACACACACACACATATATATATATATATATATATATATATATATATATATATATATATATATATATATATATATATATATTCAAATTATTCAAAATGAGAAACTGATCCTCAGAGAAGGTTAACTGGCCCTAAAGCCGTCACCTTTGCCTTTTGTGTTAGAACAGCCGAAGTTTAGGACTGAGATGAAGGATCAGGCTGACGCAGAAGCGCGCACGTGCTCACACACATACATACGGACACATGAACACATGCATATATATATATATATACATACATACATGCACACATATATACGTACATACCTACATACTGTACATGCATACATACATACATGCACACATATATACGCACATTCATACATGCATGCATACATACATGCACATATATATACGAACATACATATATGAATGCATACATACACACATACACATACGTGTGAACACAAACATACATACATATATACAAACATATGTACATACTCGCAATAACATCCATATGTAGTACATACATGCATGCATACATACATGCATGCATACATACATACATACATATATATATATATATATATATATATATATATATATTATATATTTATATATATATATATATATATATGAACATACATACATGAATGCATACATACACACATATTTGTGAATACAAGCATACATATATACAAACATGCCATACTCGCAAAAGCATCCATACGTAGTATATACATGCATGCATACATACACCAGAGGACATTCTCCCTCCTTAGTTTTAGTATCCGCCACTAAAGAGGTCTCCGCCAATCGTCATTACAATTGCCATTAAACTCCAACAACAATCGAAAACCTCATGATGTTTATATGTTGACTTTTTTTCTGGACCTTGGTTCTCAAGCCACGAACCTCCGCTTTACAAAAAAAAAAAAAAAAAAAAAAAAAAAAGTCGTTTCTCTGCGCTTGGATGATGCGAGACAAAAGACGATCGATTCATGGTCGGTTGAAACACTTCCGTACCTGGTGACCCATTTCCTTTTACGGGGTTATCACACTGGGCTATTTTCCCTCCGACATCCTACCTCCAACCTACATCTGAATAACTAAAATACGACTTCGCTTACAGAAATCGAGACTTCTCCGAGAACATTTCAACGGGTATGTCTAACATTCGCAAAGGTTCACAATTTCTTAGTTCATTATTCAGCTTTGCTATATATGACGGAAAGATAAATTGATATTTGGAGATTTGAAAACTAAAATATTGTAACCGAAGTCGTTTTAACTCAAACGAACTCTCAACCGTCGGCGTTGATGAAACCCGTAGAAGCCCAGTGTGATAACCCTAATCTTCCTGCCGTTAGGCTATTTCATTTATCCACGTAAAAATCCTTCAGGTATGAAGAAGATACGACCTATTCTAATAGAACGATCTTGTGTCTTCTTTTCTCTTTATTTTCTATCATTCTTGTAGCAGCATAGACCTACCATTCATTTCCGAATGAATTTCTATATTATCTAAAAAAGAATCATATTCTATTTCGTGTTTATTTTATTCTATTCATTCATTTTTATATATCTATATAAGGAGAGTTAGATTCACTTTCTAGTAATTTCCGTCCAAAAATGGTAACGACACTTACAGTTGCAGAGTCATTATGACGTCATGAGATCAAGACCTTACAAGGAAAATTTTATTACATACGACTCATATGTAGAAGAAAATGGAATCAAGTCCCCGTTTTCTCTCAAGTTTACTCCATCACCTGATGAAAATCGGCAGGCGTAGTAGACGTCATTATAACAAATTGCTGTTGGAAAGTTTACTTACACTCAAATTTTTATCATAACTTTTTTTTCCATATAATTATTGCTACTGTGCCGATTTAGATTTACAATAATCAAATCGTTATGAATAAAATGGACATGCGTGGACAGCCATGGAACATATCATTGCAACGAAAATGTCAACTGCCAATCTCTCAGTACTTCTCTTTCGTCTGGAATTGGGTGGAGCAAAATCCTTCAAATGTGACAGATTTTTAAGATCTAGCCTTGATATTTAGTGTGACGTTGCTAAATCAATCCGACTGGCTTTATCCAAAAATTAAATTTGTTTTTGGAACGAAGTGTTAAAAGAGGTAAAGTTTCTTCGTGACGGCGACATGACGTCACTGATTAAGGTGATTTATTAGTTTACGGTGTTGGGTCACGTCCACCCTGTTATTTCTATACCATTCTCCTTCATTTTTTTCTTACCCATTAAAGATTCTTCTAAGGCTGTGATCTGTCACTCACACCTCTGTCAAGAAATTATACTGTTCACTATCATCGACGTCACGAAAGACAAAAAGAAAAAAACGATGCACAGAATACGACAATGTGAAATGAAGGATATAAAAAAACAATTTCAATAAGAATGAAGAACCTAGACGCTTTGTTGAAAAAACAAAGATGTAAATAGAAAACAATTAACTCGATCGTTGGAGGTCTAAACAACCCCAAGCTTAGAGGCGCAGTTCTAACGTCTATTGTTTTTCGGCGTAAACAAAGTCCAACGAGCCCCTTGGCCCAAATGTTGTTACAAAAATGGACCACAGATGACCTCACTGGTCGGTCGGTGGAGCAATTGACTTTTTATTCAAAGGTCTGGCTTTCATTTCCCCCAACTGAAGTTATTATTTTGAAAACATGTGATCAAAGTTTACAGAACTTGGCGAATCCTGTCTACTTAAGGAAAATGATTCAGACCTCCTTTTACCCATTCTTAAAGTGGCGGCACATTAGGCATTTCTCGCTAGCATGCTACTTGCTTTTGATACTTCATTTGAGTATAAATTACTTTGGTTACGATCTTTTATTTTTCAAATTTCCAAATGTTTACTCTTGCGTCAGAGAAGCTGAATGACGAACTAAGAGAAGTTAAACCTAAAATACAAATGTTAGACACATTGTTGAGATGTTCATACGGAGGTCTAGAATATTGTAACCGAAGTAGTTTCTACTTAAACGAAGTAGCGAAAGCAAGTAGCATGCTAGCCAAGTGCGCGGCAGAAACCTTGAGAAGCCGTCTACTGAAAGACTCATGAATAC